>NW_008599324.1:0-29262 GCF_000691845.1 Merops nubicus
GCTCGAGGGGCGGCGAGAAAGTAGCGAGTGAAGACAAAAGGAGGAGTCCGTGGGGAAGGGTCCTTCCCCTTCGCCTGCCGCTGGCTCCTCTGTGCCGAACGGACCCGTGACTGCTGAGTTCTCGGTCGGGCCCCTTCCGAGGAGCACCAAGGGGGAGGGCCCCGCTCAGCCAGCCCCGTGCTCGGCAGGGGGGGGTGGACCTCAGCACACCGAGCTCTGCTTGTAGGAAAATGATATTTTTATCTTCTAAACTTGAATTAGACCTTGATGTTTCACTATAAAAAGGAAATTCATGCTACCAGTTAGCGAGTCATAGATTTAAACAAAAAAAATGCAGTGATACGTGACTAGGGGAATTCTGCTGTGTGCCTGCTTTTGTGAGTACTGGTTTATTCAAGAACACCTGCTAAAGAGAACTTCTCCATTTGAAGTCACAGAAATGGCTGAGTGAACTCTGTTCGCCTTTGAATGTATTTTCTCAGAGATCTCTTTAGGAGGTACCAAAATATGCTGATTTCAATTACTCTAGCAAAGGGCCTCTCTCTTGAGAGTGACTGTAACATTCAAGCAGCTTTTTCCATCCTTGATTTCTTACTCTACCCCAGCAGCAGCTGCCACTGTAGGTCACTGTAACATGCTGTGACAGCCACAAGTTGCCTTGGAAGTCAGTTGATCAGTGCTGATGAAATGCTGTTTGTGTGTGGGCATACTGAAAGGAGAGAGTCAATCTAATGTGCCAATCTGGTGGTGGAAAACAGCTAGGATCAGTCCTGATCTCTGGTTGAGTAACCTGGAAGGTGTTACTTTTGTCATCTTCACTGACAGAATAGGTGTAATGAAGCTGGCTTTTCTTGAGCAGGACTGAGAAGGCGTAGGTGATGCTGTGCAGTCTGTGTACCATGTGCTGTAGAGTTTCTGCATTGCTGAGCTGTGTCTTCTTCTCACTTTCAGTCTTGAGAGGTGCTGTGCAGCTTCCTATGCAATTTATTAACCACTAGCAGCAAAGCTGGCTTTTGCCTTATTCTGACTTCAGTGTCTGAGCTCTTAATTCCCCCCAGTCTTTGGTGGGTTAAGGAAAGTCTTCTGCTCTGTGGACCTTGTTACAGCAATGCTTGTCATCTTTCATCAAGTCATCTCTCAATCTCTCTGATTAGGTAGAAAGAAGGATTATGAGCTTTTATGTGCAAAGTCTCAAGCAGTAAAAAGATCTAGAAGTGACCAGAAGTATGAAGTCTTCGGAGAAATCAATTTTCTTATACTTTTTAATGATTTATTTTTTAGCATTCTAAGAGTGCTTGAGTTGTTAACCAGAGAGATTTAGCTGTTGTTCTCCAGTCTGTTGCTAGAGAGATAAATAAAAGATCCCCATGAGCAAGAATGAAGGGGCCTCTTACACCACTAGTGCATCAGGTGCTGGTCCTAAAATCAGTATAACTGTGCTAAGTGAGGACAGTGCTGCATTATCTGACCTTATGAAAAGTGTGCTTTCTTGCCTGCTGTGCAGGAGGTGAGGGATCTTAGCTGGGAGTTTGTGAGAAAGAACTGAAGGAATCCTAGAGTCATAGAACGGTTTGGGCTGGAAGGGACCTTTAAATGTCATCTAGTCCAAAGCCCCTGCAGTAAGCTGGGACGTCTTCAACTAGATCAGGTTGCTCAGGCCCCCAGGGTCTAACCTGACCAGGGATGGAGCATCTACCACCTCTCTGGGCAACCTGCACCAGTGTTTTACCACCCTCATCGCAGAAAACTACCTTGTATCTCATCTAAATCTATCCTTCTTTAGTTTAAAACCATTACCAAAACACAGGGGGACTGTGGGGATGTCCATGGAAGTGCTGCTGGGGTGGTACCAGCAGCAGTTAGGGTAGCAGCCCTGACAAAGTGGTGTAACTCCAGCTGGCTTTAGGCAGGGAGAATATATTGCATGATCCTGTGGAATCGTGACTTAAGTGTGGAGGGAAAGCTTGTATGTTGCCCTAACTTTTCTTCTGGTCAAACTGAAATCCCTTTCCTTTTTCTTTTTTTCTCCTTCCCCCAGTTGATTTGCAGGGGCTGGGGAGGTGATTTAGCCATGGCAACAGGAGAACCATGAATGGTCTGCAGAGGTGCTGATTGCTTTGCTTTTTGTTCTAGGCACAGTGAGCTGCACGTTCTTCCTGGCAGTTAACGGTTTATATTCAGCCAGTGATGATGTGATAGAGTTAACACCAACTAACTTCAACAAGGAGGTCATTCAGAGTGAGAGCCTCTGGCTCGTGGAGTTCTACGCCCCATGGTAAGCTGTGTACTTGCTTGTGCTCCTCTTCTGGAGAAATCTCCACAGTTCTCTCCATAGAAATCTGCTGCTGATCAGCCCAGTGTTCATTCAGGTGTTGGCAGTAGAGTTATTGGCTTGATGGCCTTGTGACTAGCAAAATAGCTGTAGTTGGGATTTGTATTTTAAATATCCTCACAAGGGAAAAAGGCAGGAAATGGTTTCAAGTTGCCAGATAGGGTCTAATAACAAAACCTTCTATGCCATTTTGCTACTTCGATTTTTCTGCTGAAATCAGTGTTAAAAATGAGTGATCAAAGTGCCATAGGTAAGATCATCTCTCATTTCTGCATGTCTGAACCTGATTCTGATGTGAAGTCTCAGATCTGAATCCACACTTGGATGTTCCAGTGTCCATTGAAAAATACTGGCTTTGTGAATTTTAATTTAGCACTTCTGTCTCCACCCTGCTCGTGTCCAGAGCATGGGGTCTCCTCCATGTGAATTCTGGTGATGTATATTCTGTCTTTGCCCAAATCCTCTGTGCTGTTGCCATCCAAAGCTCCATGTTCTGGTGAGAGGGCCTTTCAGTGCAGCAGCTGGACTGAGGCGTAGGGAAGGTTTGCTGTGCCTCGTTCACTGTTGTTGCAGCTTTATGGGCAAAGGGAGGACTTGCTGAACAATGGCAATGAAGTGTAGAACAGGTATAAATAAATTGACAGCTCCCCTTTCCTGGCAAGCTTGTGATGCTGTGATTTTGCACCAGTTGCCTGTTGATCTTCTCCCCCAGGCACCTCCAGGAAATGTGCCATGTTTTCTTGCTACTTGAGTTACCTCTAGAATAATTTTTTCAGGCCTCATCACAGGTACATTTTAGCTTGCAATAAGCAGACTAGTGTACACATCTGGATGTTGGTGCTCACGTTTGCCTCTGTTAGGAAAGCCAGGTAGCTTTTGAGATGTAAGCATATCCACACACATCATACATGTGGTGGTTTTTTCTTCAGAAGTGTGAGTGCTCTGATGTTGTATCATAGCCTCTTCCCCTCTGTGAGTAGATCTTGAGTCTCCTGCAGTCTGCTGTAAGTGACTCTTCTCTAAATTCAAAGCTGACCAGACCACTCTACTTGGAGAAATAGTTGCCAGAGTTGAATGACAATTACTGTCTTGTTTGTTTGTTTTCTAAAAGGTGTGGTCATTGTCAAAGGCTAACACCTGAGTGGAAGAAAGCAGCAACAGCATTAAAAGTAAGTTTAACCTTTGAAATGTGCTTGTGACGGTGGTTTCAGAAGAGTTTGGCTGTTTGTCATCTGGCTTAGGAACATGGAGGTGGGATTTGGTCCCCAGAACTATATCACTTTAATCAGCCTGTCCAGCCACAGAAGTGGCCAGTCAGAGGCTCTTAAAGTCAGGATGTTTGGTTTTTTTTTTTTTTTTTTTTGTTATAAAGAAGGCATTGAATTGTAGAGGAAGCAACTCAGTTCTGTCCCTGTGAATTCCCAGTACTGCTTTCTAGGGCTGCTTTTAACAACATCAGAAGACATTAGAATCCAGCCATCCCCCAGAGCAGCATGTTTTTCATTTCTTCCTTCCTTCCTGTGACCTGCCTCTGAAGTACAGGAACAGCATGAACTGGATATTTGAAAACAACTTTGTAAGCTGTCAGTGATGAGTGTTTCTTTAATTACAGAAAACTTGAGCATATAGTGATTTGCTAACTCTTGCCTGTGTAAAGTACCTTCCCCTTTTTTAAAAACAAACTCTCAAACAAAATCCCAAACCATTCAAAGAAAAACCTGCCTAAACCCCAAGCAATTTCAAACTCGTTTGTCAGAATGAATGAAGGAAGAAATGGAAGTATCTGGTGTTCTGTAGTTTAATGTTTTTGGAGAGAGAATACCTCTCATTGGGTGACTGTTTTCTTACTCTCTTAATAACTCTCCAGCATGCAGAGAGTCTAAAATGTGTTAAATCACTGTAGAAGTCTTGCCTTAATTTTTATTTCCACAGGGTGTAGTTAAAGTAGGTGCAGTGGATGCAGATAAACATCAGTCCTTGGGTGGACAGTATGGAGTCAGAGGGTTTCCAACAATCAAGATATTTGGAGCCAACAAAAACAAAGCAGAGGATTATCAGGGTAAATGTGATGCTTTTTCACGTTTCATGCCTAAAAACTTCCCTGAATAGAGAAATTAAGGTAGCTGTTAATGCTGTCTTGTGTGGTGTTTCCTTTCTGTCTAGTGCTTGTAGTAACTGAGACAGGTGGGTGGCACTTGTTTGTCTGAATTGTGCATCTCTTAGCGTGGGCTGACAGTCCCACCTGCTCACTGAGTTGTTGGAGGTTGATGGGCATTGCTGGGAATTATTCCTTTCCTCCTGTTTCCTGGGAGCTTGCCACAGCTACACCTCCCATCAGAGAAGGTGGGCAGTTAAAAAGTGCAGGAAAGTCAATCCCGCTGCTTGTATCGTGAGTCAGTGATGTCCCACCACTCGTACCATATCACTCATAGCCCAGTCCTGCTTTTCCTGAAATACCCTTAGGGTGAGGGAGCATTAAGTTTGTAATAAGTCGGGCTCACCTTCCAGTGGCCTTTGGATGCTTTAATTGCTGTTTTTGCTGTGTTGCAGGTGGCAGGACAAGTGACGCAATTGTCGATGCTGCCCTGAGCGCTCTGCGGTCCCTGGTGAAAGAGCGTCTTAGTGGCAGAAGTGGAGGATATAGTTCTGGGAAACAGGTATTTGAGGGGATGTGTGTTTGTGTGTGTGTGTTTCCAACTGGAGACTGTCCTGAACAGGAGAGCAGAGCTTGTGCTCCTGACTCGGTTCACAGACTAGTTGAAATTGGAAGAGACCGCTGGAGGTTCTCTTGTCCAGCCCCTCTGCCCAAGCCCCTCTTGTCCAGCCCCTCAGTGTCTCCAAGGAATGAGACTCCACACAGACTGCACTCTGGGCAACCTGTTGCAATGTTTGAACACCCTCAAGTAGAAAACAAAAATCAGGTTTTTGTATTTCAGCTTATGCCCTTTTTGTTCTGCCACTGGGCATTGCAGAGAAGAGTCTGCCTTTGGTTTTGTTACTTCCCTCTGCCCAAGTGTTTATATAATTGGAGAGGGTCCATGTTGAGCCTTCTCCCTTTCCTCCTGAGAATTCCAGCTTCCTCAGCCTCTCACGTCAAATGCTCAAAGCCCTTCATCAGCCTTGACCTTTGGCTGGACTTGCTCCAGTGTGTGCATGCCTGTTATACTGGGGAGCCCAGAACTAAAATCATAGAATCATAGAATCCTTTAGGTTGGAAGGGACCTCTAAGATCATCAAGTCCAACCATTGAACTAGACCCAGCACTCCAGGTGTTTCACACAGTGCTAGGCCGACGGAAAGATCATGTCCTCAGATTTGCTGGTAGCTCTCCCTAGTGCAGCTCAGGAGGCTGTTAGCTGCCTTTGCAACACAAGTGCAGTGCTGGCTCCTGTTCAGCTTGTCCAGCAGGACTCCTGGGTATCTCTGTGAAAAGTTGCTTTCCAGCCAGTCAGTTCCCAGCACGTACTGGTGCATGGGATTATTCTTTCCGTGGTGCATCTATCTCCCTTTGAACTTTGAGGTCCCTGCTAGCCCCATTCTCCAGCTGGTTGATGTACTAGTCCAAGTTAGAGGGATGAGGTTTTTTAATTTGGCAGTGTTCTTCTGAAGTTGGCTTGTTGGATTTCTCCCTGAAGGTAAGCTGAAAAGCTCCTGGCTACTACTACTGTTTCTGTACATGGAGCAAGTATACTCTGACATCCTCAGGCTGGCCAGATAAAAGACCTGGGTGAACTGTACCCTGCAGTGGTATTCCACTCACATGTTTGTCTTGCCTGGAAACCAGGGCACAGTGGGATTGGGGGTGGGATGAGGGGTGGGGATTGGAGAGCTCTTTGTTCTTGGGCAAAGATCAGAGCTTGAAGAACTGGGCAAGTGTTCTCACATCATCTTGTTAGTCAATTTGACCTGATTTTTTTTTTTTAAATTATTTTTTAAGACAAGTTTCACTTGCTGTTTCTTGAAAGTGGTGTGGGCGTAAGCTGTGTGTATTGTCAGTTCCAAAATGAGCAAGTTGTATGACCTAACACTGCCTGTTTTGTATCTCATTCAAATAAAGTTCATTTGGTACAACGTGATGTGCAGGAGCTGGCTGGTGTGGGAAACCAGTTTTGGTGACTTCTTAGGTGAGGGTCTGTTTGTTTCTTACAGAGCCGAGAGAGCGGAGGTGGAGATAAGAAGGACGTGATTGAGCTGACTGATAGCAGCTTTGATAAGCACGTCATAAACAGTGATGATGTGTGGATGGTGGAGTTTTATGCCCCGTGGTGTGGACACTGCAAAAAGTAAATGAGGTTTCTCTTTGACAATTCAGTTCCCATTAGTGATTATTTTTGTGAGATACCCTTAATCCCCTAAAAGAGACCCTTGCATCTCTGGTATATCAGAAGTGGGGCTTCCTGTAAGGTGTTTTAACAAAAATGTGTGAGCTGCTTCTGCTCAGGGCACCTTGGTGCTGCTCTGCTTGCAAACCTCCTTTGGTAGTAAAATTCCCAGTTATCCATAGAAATGAGATCCAGAAGTTCTATTAAGCTTTTTATTCCTTTGGATGCAGGGCTTCAGTCTCATTTGGAATAAACTTGCTAGCTGTCATTCTCTGCAGAGAATTTTTTTTCCTGAGTGGAGCATGCTACGTAGTGTTGGGATGTTGTGTACTTTTGGTAGATCTAAGAGATCCTAAGAGCACATGCACTCTCGTGTTTCAGCCTGGAGCCAGAGTGGGCAGCTGCTGCCACGGAGGTGAAGGAGCAAACAAAGGGAAAAGTAAAGCTGGCTGCAGTGGATGCAACGGTCAATCAGATGCTGGCAGGCCGATATGGGGTGAGTGTGCTTTGCAGTGATTAGAGTTTCCTGCCCGTCCCTAGCAAGGCAGATTTCCCTTCAGTACTGAACTGTTCCTTAATCTGATACCCTTAAATGTTTTGTGCTAAAAATAATCTTAAGTGACATCATTTTTCCAGAAATCATTCATTCCTGAATGTCAGTAGCAATATAAACAAATGAGGTAAGAGGAGAGGCATAAATCTGGATGTTGCTGATGAAAAAGGCTGCTTATTTCTATAAGCTCTTCTATAGTTTTGTCATCTAAAGTAAGAGGTCTCTCAGGCTGTCTGTGTGCTGGCTGGGCATCACCAGAACCCACACGTGTCCCTGTACACTGGGGAGACAGTTATCAGGGATCTCTCTGACAGTATTAGCTGCCCAGATCAGCTATGCTGGGCACCCAGAGTGAACTGATACTCTTTGATTTTTTAAGACAGTATAGGGAGCTTACAGTGTGCTGCTTATTTGCCCTGTTTAAGTACACATGGCTGGCAGTCAGCAGTAACCCTGGAAGTGTAGCAGAGGGAGCTTAAGGTCCACTTGTTGCTATGTAGGTACAGTGCTGTGCCCTCACAAACAAAGGGGGAAACTAATGTCTAATAAATATGAAGACTTAAGATAGGCCTCGTTGTACTTCAACCTGCAGTGCTTGGTATGTCTGAATTGAGATGCAGCCATTTATGATCCATGGGGCCTAAATCTTCAGTGTTTCAATGTATGTTAACCTTGTTTTGAATTGTTGCACAAGTAGGAAGCTAGAGAATGGTTCAGTCATAACATGCCATGAGGCTTGATTCATGTAGATGTTAAATCTCTTCCCTTTCTCTTGATCAGAGTAGCAGATAACTTCCAGAAATATTCAGATTTATTTGTGCTGATGGCTTAAACTTGTCTTGCAGATTCGTGGATTTCCCACCATTAAAATCTTCCAGAAAGGAGAGGACCCTGTTGATTATGATGGTGGCAGAACTAGATCTGATATCATTGCTCGTGCTCTGGATCTGTTTTCTGATAATGCTCCACCCCCTGAGCTCCTGGAGGTACCTCAACATAGTTTTATCAAATTACTGTTCCATCCTGTGCTTTGCAGCAATTTTTACAGGACTATATTAAAAAAACAGCTTCAGTGTGCTGCTTATGCACAGTTTTGCAGCAGAAAGACAAGGATAACAAGTCTCATCATTCAGCTTTGTTTTTTTTTTCATTTTTACTGGGAATTTGTTGTTGACTGAAAGAATACCAGAATTGTTACAGTGAAGGCACTGGCAGGATGGTACCAGGGTGTCTGAATCCCTTCTTGAGGAGCAAGTGAAGGGGTTGAGTTCTGTGCCCTGCTACAACAAGAGGGCAGGGTTCTGTCATTGGTAAGCTGTTCCTTAGGAGATGCGTGATGACTGATCTCACTTGGCGTCAGCAAAGCTCTGTGCTCTGGTGACTTTTTCAGCTTCATGTTGGTAGGTTTGAAATGGTGATGAGTTGTGTGCAAGACAATACATTGGGGTGCAGGAAGAAAAAAGTATTTGTAGCATTAATAAACTTGAAAATAAGGATTTCTTTTTTTTTAAGTCCTATTCATTTAATGTTTATCATCCTTTTAAGATGTTTGTATGTGCCTTACAATGTACATAATGTTGGTACAGTATTACATGTGTATAATTGAGATGTATATTGGGGCAGTGTGCTTAGAAAATTTTTACTGGCAGGGGTGCACAATCAGTTTGGAAACCACTGATGTAGATAAATGGGTCGTTTCCTTTAAGGTAAATCACACAAAACTGGTATTGCTCCATTAATGCCAAATAAATGTCCTCATCTTCAGCAAGTTCACTTTCTGCTAGCAGTACCATGAACGAGACCTCCAGGCTTATGCATAGGTCTGGGTGTGCTGTCTCCAGCCCCAGTCCAAGGACAGTGATTTTTGATCAAGGAGTGACCTCTTGCTGTGCTCTCTGTAAGCCTTGTTAGGTACTGCTTGCTTTCCTGTTGCTGCAAGTTTCAACAGAAGGCTTTGTGAACTCTCTGTAATTAGCCCTATGCTGGGGGACCAGTGATGTAGGAGTAACTTGTAAGCATTGAAACAACTTGGCTTATTACCTTGTAGGATGGAGTTGATAGGCCATTGGAGGGAGGTGCAGTCACAGCTGGGTAACCAAGTCTTAACTCTCACTAACTTTTTGCCTCTCTCTTCTAGATAATTAGTGAAGATGTTCTGAAGAGCACCTGTGATGCTCATCAGCTCTGCATCATTTCTGTCCTTCCTCATATTCTTGACACAGGTAGATAGATAAGCAAGCAGCCTTCTGTGTGAATTTGTCACTTAAAGCATGTAGCTGCGTTTTTTGACTTGTCCAATTCTGTCAAACAGGAGCTTCAGGGAGGAATTCTTACCTGGATGTCATGCTAAAAATGGCTGAAAAATACAAAAAGAAAATGTGGGGGTAAGTGTCATTATAGACTGGGCAACTTGAAGAGGTGTGAGCATTCTTAGAGGGAACTTGTGTGAGAGCAGTGTGTCTGCAGATAAGACTTGTTCCTTGTTCAGGATAGTGTGTCTTGGTATTTCATGAACTACTGCAGGATGGGGTGCTGAGGCCTTAGAATAAACTGCCAGCTTTTTTTCTTTTCATCCACCTCTCAAATCTTGCATTTACAAGTGACATCTAAGCATTAATGAGATCAGATTAACCATCTTTTACTCCTGTCCTGAATGCTAAAATGTTTTAGGTTGGTATTGAGTTTCTTTTAGTCTTTTGCTGGTGGGTGAGTCTGCCAGTATTGTATGACTGTTGAATACTCAAAAAAAAAAGCTGTTTTTTAACAATCTTCATGCTCTCGAAGAAGCAGGCCAGCAGGCTTTGCCTTTTCTCCTCTTCCTCACAAATGGAGGTTAAGATCTCTGGAACTTCTCTGAGAAGTGAGAGTTGTTCCAACACACTGCTGTGAAAAGGGAGCAAAATGGCTTGAAAGCCTGGGGGAAAATGCTGAGATGGGCTAATCCCAGGGGTTCCTCAGAGGACTTGCTAAGCATTAGAGGAACTGAGACCTGACCAGTGAGGAACTAATACTGAGTGAAATACTGGTCTTGCAGTCTTTGGCCAGAAGTCCTCTACAGTGGAATTTGGGCAGTACTTTTTCATGTTTAGATCTGTGACTTGAGCTGCTTTAATAGGCTGAAGTGTAGCAGTTTATTCAGCTTGGTAACATAGTTCTTTCCTTGGACTCTGGTGGCTCCTGTTTCTGATCCAGCTTTCAGTGGCTGTGAGCATGGGGCTGGCCTAGAGGTGCTGTTGAGGAATGGTCTTCTTCTGTGACATGGTTCAAGATTAGGACACTTCTATTCCCTGCTGACTTCAATATCAGCTGACACTGTCAGGGGCAGTTCAGAGCCCATCTTGAACTCTGCAGGGTTGCAGATGTGTGATTTCACAGTGATTGTGGTGCCTATCCTAATTATTAATTTTCTGTTTTATCTTTTCCTCAAGGTGGCTGTGGACAGAAGCAGGTGCTCAGTCAGATCTTGAGAGCTCTTTGGGGATTGGAGGCTTTGGGTATCCAGCAATGGCAGCCGTTAATGCTCGGAAGATGAAATTTGCCCTTCTGAAAGGGTCATTCAGTGAGCAAGGGATTAATGAGTTTCTCAGGTATGAAATCTTTAAGTGACTTTAATCTTTCTGTAACTGGGGTTATGACTCTTTGGACCAAAATCCAGGTCTCCTGGTCACAGATGAGACTTCCATGGTTAAGAGAGTTAAGATAATGAGCATTCACTAGAGTAAGGGGAATATCTCAGTGGGGATTGTGACTAGTAAAGCAGTTGCTACTTTTCTGTGGTGGACAGAATTAAGAAATTTGCCATTTAAACTTTAATGATAGTTCTAGTGCAACTTCTGAGAACAGTTTGAAAACAGAAGTGAGTTTGAAATTGAAATATTCTGATTATCTCATAACCCAAGAAATTAGTGGGACGTGGTAATCAACGCTATTTAATTCAAATGGTGCATTCTGATTAATGATTAGTAATTGGGAAATTCCCAGTTTGGGAATCTGAATGGGTGCTGTTGAGGTTGCACAAGTTCATCTTTCCTCTTTGGTCTAGTCCTGCCTTCCCCTTCCCAATTCCTCTGGCATCAGGTAAATGTAACAGGGAGAGCTGAAAGAATCCATCCAAAAAGGCAATAGTTCTCTGCTCAGCTCCAGTTCCCTGAAACTGCCTCCTGTGTAGCTGAGCAAGAGCCAGTGCTGAGAAGAACTGAATGGGGAAGGGAAATGGAGGGGCGAGGAGAAGGTGGCAGCAGCACTGAAACAGCCGCTAAACTGAAACTGTTCCTTAAGCATGGTCAAAGTGAAGTGGGAACTCTGCTTCTAGTTAGACCACCAGCTGCCAGGAGGTATGAGAGAGCCTTTGAGAGCTTACATGAGCAGTGTCATTTCCATGTTCTTGCTCAGACAGTGGCAGAGAAGAATCAGAACTGCAAAAGCAAATACAAGCTTCTCCCCACTGTGTTGTAAGAAGCACATTAATTGAACCTTGTTCCTGTGGGATTAATGAGAACAGTGCTATTTTCTCTTTCCTAAATGATCTGGCTTTCTTCTTAATGCCAAAAAGAGAATGCTTTCAGAGCATCGAGTGAAGTTGAGGATTCAGACACAAGAAGAGTAATACCAGACAGTCTGTACTAAAGCGTGTGGGAAACGCCTGCCTTTCTCAGACATGGCAAATTCTCCCTAGTCCATAAAGTCCATCTTAGTGAGGCCTCTCCCAGTGAGGGTGGGTGGTGCTTCCAGGAAAAAACAGCCAATTTCAATAGCTTATATTGCATGAGATAATTGAGTCTGACTACAGAACAGCACTTGGTGCAGTAATGTATTAGCTGACACGTAGCTGTGCAGTGCAGCCACAGTTGGTGTAGCTGGCCATTAACTCGGCTTGCTCTGTACAGCTCTTGTAATCTAATAGGCAGTCCAATGCTGTTGACCAAAAGTAAGGAGATCAACACTGAAAAGAGCATAAAAAGTGTAGATTGTTCCTGGGGAGGAGTGCTTATTCAGTCTTCTTTGCTGCTGAAAGAATGCAAAGGGATCAGTGCTTCAGGATTTTAATGTTGGGGTTTTTGAGCAAGCAAATGCAGGATGGAGTGTCTGAAAGCAGGAACTGGTTGCCTTGTACCCATTGTAACTCCTGGAGGCTTAGCTCCCAAGTGGTTGTGAGTAACAGATGCAGGTGACTTGAAAAATTAGTTACAGACTCTTCCTGGAGCTGCCTGAAGTGATAAACCACGTACTGTTAAAGTGGCTGTGTTGTCCATGATTGTTAAACTGCTGAAAGAAGAAAGAGTGCAGCTCATGTAATTTGTCTCCTTAGATCCAACTGTAAATTTGCAGTGCTGCCTTAAGGGCTCTATCACTTGCTGCTCTGAAAAGCTTTTTCTTCCAGACAGTTTAGATATGCTTCAAGGAATGAGATCTCAAAGTTGGCTTCCTTTTATCTGAAGCAGGCACCGTTCCAGGTGGATGGAGGCTGGAGAAGCTTCTTAAGTTTAACTTTAATTATTTTTTCTCAGGGAACTGTCTGTTGGTCGTGGCTCTACAGCACCAGTGGGTGGTGGAGCTTTCCCAAAAATCCATTCAGTTGAGCCTTGGGATGGCAAAGATGGTGAGGTAAGAGGTGCTCCGTCTCTAGAAGTGCCAATGTTTGCGAGCTTTGGGAGTGACTGGATAGAGGAACTAGGAACTGGCAGTGGGAAAATTCTTGTTCTTCAGAGTTGTGGCAAGTTGTTGATGCTGTCCCATGATCTAATCCTGCCACCAGCGTGCAGTCTGACACTGGAGGCAGACACTTCTACCTGGCTGTCAGGATGTAGTCTGAAAGTTGAATCCCTTGAGGCTGAAATGTGGTTGTCTGCACTGAGGGGAGGTGGCAGTGTATGCGTTCAAGACCTCAGTGTTGTGGAGACTGCGGCTCTGCAATATACTGACCTACCATCAAAGTCTTAATGTCAGAAAGTTTGTAAGGTAAAGCCTGTGTAATAAATAACACAGTGATTAAGTATGTTCTTAAGGTTTAACATTGCTGCAAAACCCAAAGTTACTGCAATCCTTTGATCTAGGTAGAATTAAAATACCGAATATGGTAGCAGCTTTGTTACATACTTGCCTGTATCTGGAATATTTTATAGTAGAAAACAACCTTCTAGTCTAAACTCTGATTATTGTCCTGTGAGTAATACATTTCGAGTTCTTTATGAATGAAGGAGCTTTACTCTGAGTGAAGTGAGCATCTTTCAAAGTTAGGGATGTGCTGGTGTTAAGCGCTTCTAAACGCGTGCTTCAAAACCTTCCCTCTTTCACAGCTTCCAGTTGAAGATGACATTGATCTCAGCGACGTGGATCTGGATGACTGGGATAAAGATGAGCTGTGAGATCTTCAGGAAACTTCTTTTCTTGGGAGAGTTTGTGCAGCAGTTTGCAACCTGGTTCACAATCAGACAGATATTCCAGTGGCCTTTTTATGGAGAAATAGCACTTGACACACTGTGCTGTTTGATGCACTGCAGCAGTGAACTGTACGCATCTCAAGAAAACATTGCAGAAATTCTATGAATTGTCATAACCAGTAAACTTGATTGTATTCTGTGTAACAAATATTTTGAGGACATCATGGATATTTCTTTGGAACATCTTGGGCTTTATTTTGTTGGCAGCGTGCTGTTTGAGTGTTACTGGAGGCTGTTAGTGTAACCAATTTTAAATGTGGTATGTTTTTTTTCATGGAGGTGGAACCTGGTCAGCTTCTGTTTCAATTAAAGAATAAACCAAAATATTTTTGACACACAGTGTTAGTGTTGTGTAGCGTTATAAAGGTGCGCATCGTAAAAGCTATCCCCTTTTGGATGACTCTTGAAAAATGAAGTGTAGAGCAGGGAGGCTGGTGCAGAGGGGAGGCCTAGGCCAACCTAGGCCTGCTCTCTTGCCAGCTTGGCCTAAAGCCCGATTAAATGGACAATCTTAGCTTAAATGCTCGAGTCTTCCTATTCCTTCTCAGGGGTGTTCTCTTCCTTTGTGCCAGACCTAATAAGACCATCAATACAATGGAAGTGGGGTTGCTGCTGCAGTGGGAGACACCGGGAGCTGTTACTCTTTTCCCCAGGATTAGCATTTTTAGGGTATGGGAATTTCTAGGTGCTAGCAGAAAATCACCACGGCGCTGTCTCCAGCAAACTGGGTAATAATTCTTCACTTCCCATCTGGCATTGTTTTGATTTGGAATTATTTCCTTGGAAGGGGAATCAGGACTGGGAAGGGGAATGGTTACTGCTGCTTTTTAAATAAAAATACTATCATATTTTTTTGCTCTCCATGTCTTGTGTGTTGGTGTCTAGTGAAGTGGCCCTCATGCCATCAGCTTGTTCATAAGTGAAAAATGAAAGAACTGACATTTCCCCTCCTTTGAAGGAAATAACTTAATATGGGTATTTGTCATCTGGTGCCTGTAAAAGATCACCCATAGCCCACCCCTGTGAAGGGCAGTGTAGGAATCACTGGTAGCCCACAGTAACGACTGCTGATCTGGTGCAGGAAATGTGCTCCTCCTCTGAAGTCATCCCAGCAGATGAGATCCAAGGGAACTCTTCTGACCGAAATGTCTTGGCAAAAACTAAACTTAGGAGGATTTGCAACTGTAAGTCATACTACAATAAGTTCTGCAGCAATTCTGAAGATCTTGCTTTTTAATTTTTTTTTAAATTAAAAAAAATGGGTTTTGGTCTGATGCTTTCTGCTTTTTGTTTGGTTTTGGTTTTTTATTTAAGATTGCTTTGTTAGAAAAACAGGACTGTATAGACCTAATAGGTTCACTAGCCACCACACTTTTTAAATTGTTTTATTTCAAGTCCAATAGATACTCCATCTTTGTAACTTACAAAAAAAAATAAATACTACCATAGTACCTCCTGCCTCTGAAATATGTCTTTGTAAAACTATAAGCAAGAGATTTAAGTCACTGTAAAAATCTCCAAAAGTGTTAGGAAGATCATGTGATTATCCTGCTACGGCATCTGCACTTTAATTTGACTTTCAGCAGATAAATATTGTTTTCTGTAACATTCAGGGTCTTGAAAATTAATAGATGAAGCTTGAGCAATTTTTCTTTGACTTCAGTCAAGAAGACTGAGGTCAATCTTGAAATAGACATAAGGGTAGTACTCTTGATTGCTCAGCTGTAACCCAGGGATGTCCATGCCAGGCTGCAAAAGGAAACAACACGATTTTAGTACCAGTGAACAGCCGCACAGTGCCAGGCTGCAGTGGATTGCTTTAGTGCTCCTCTTCCACAGGTGGGGTTGAGTTTTGTATCTGCTGTCCTTAAGATGGGGAATTCATCACTGAGAATCTTGTGGGTTTGGGCTGCCTAATGCAGTTAGCATTGAGAATTTATGCTCGGTTGCAACTTTGAGTGTGTATTGTAGCATTTTTGTGTGGCTCAACTCTAGAGCAACTCATTTCTTTCTGCTCCCTTCACGCCCTGAGAATCATGCTGCTTGGTTTTAGGCTGTTTAACACCTGATGGTTTATCCTAAATTATTTGTGTACCTGAACTATGGGGAAGGGAAGAAGCAAGTACTGCTGCTTGCTGAAGTCCTAGGTTGAGGTATTTAGCCAGTGACAGCCTTTCACAGGGGACAGAGGTGTCAGTCCCAGCATTTAGTTCTGGATTCCCTCTTGCTGCTTGAGTTCAGCTGAATCTTACAGAAGACATGAAGCTTTTTACCTAGAGGAGCTGCCATAATTGAGAAGACCTTTTTCAGTCCACTAGCTGTAAGTATCAGATGCTTCCACTGAAAAGGTAACCAATCTTTATGCATCTCCATCATAATCTGAGCCTGCTTGTTACCCATATCCAGCCTGTAACCACCAGGGATGAGAGCTGCACCCAGTGCAAGGTGCTCTAGGCCCTGGATGGTGAGTGTTCGCCCGGCTAAGCTGAGACAAGCTACAGCACACGCGCTCGCAGTCCAGATACGTACATCCATTATACTTGCTGCTGCAACTTCATCCAGGTGCTTGAAGACCACATTTAGGATGTCTCTCAGGCGTTTTACAGACTTCCTATTGGGCTGCAGCAGCATTGCTTGGAAATTCACCGGGAGGCCATACCTTGAAACACACCAACATACACGATCACCTGCTGGGAAGGGGCACACCCTTCCCCTTCTCAGTCTCCTGGCACACTAGCTCATGGTGCATTGCAAAAACGATCTCAGTGGTGGTGGGCTGCCTCCTTATCTGAAACCATTTTCTTTTTGAAGCTGAAAGTCTACTAAATAGTGTCTTTCTGGTTTTCATTTCCTTCTAAGTACCCCCAAAGAACTGTTTTTCATCAGCTTTGTATGTTATTTTTTAGTGGTCACCTGTATGGTCGCCTGTATTGTCTCCTGTGAGCTCCTGGAACAAGGTGTGTAGGGGATGTCCCCTCCCACAGTGCCCCAGGAACAGCACTGTACATTTTGACTTCTACAGCAACCGCTGCATGGTTTCCCACTTACCTCAGGACAGATTCAACAAAAACTCTCAAGGCTTTCACGTGAATCCAAGCCACAAACGCTTCACTGAAGTTCACTTTGAGCCAGCGCAGTAACGGGCCCTATGGAACAGATCCAAAAGTACTGCCAGCCCCTCGCCCTGTGCAGCAGCTCCACTGCCAACACCACGGAAACCATTGTCAGCTGCTGAGAGAATTCTCAGGCAGCCTATTAGTGGCTCCCAGTTTACCAGAAACTCAAGTGACCTTGGGCAAGTTGTGTTATTTGTCCTGTGCCTGATTTCTGGGCTACATAGAGCTCACAGGAGTCTGTTGGAACCATAAAGCCATTTCTGAGTGAGATGTGCTTAGGCTGTCACTGTTTGGGCCACCAACTTGATGTGCTACTTACGTATTGTTGTTTCTTATCAGAAGCTAATTTCATCAACTCTTCCTTTTCACATTTCAGTTCCTTCTCATCAAAATAAAATTCTCGAACTATGAACCTACAATGGAATGACATTTGTTCTCATAAGCCACAGTCCCAGCAATATGTGCACTCATTTCTTTTGCCTCTGGAGAAGCAGGTGTTGGATCTTTCAAAGTTGCTAGCTGTTTAGCCAGTTAAAGTACGTGGAGGGTGGGAGTTCAAGTCACCCCCAGAAAGCAAGCTTCCTGCTGTCAGTTAGTATGAGAGCAGAAGGACAGTTCCAGGATCTGTAGTTTGGCGCTTAAAAAACAGGATCACTGCATCTGCTGCCACAGCTCCTTCCCACCCTGCCTTCTCAGTGGCTTTAGGGCCAGCAGCAGCCCAAACAGTAAAGACGACCCAAAAGACAGGGATGGATTCAGCTGTAGTGCACACAGAACAAGGCTCAGCTTATCCTCATCATCTGCTTGTTGGCTGGCCGTGCCTAGCAATCAGCACTCCCTACCTGTTCTCCCTGGCTTTAGCCTTGAAGTCATCCATCACTTTTCTAAACAGAGTCACGGTGAAGAGTCCTCCCTCTGCATCCTCAGCAATCATTCTGTGGGAAGGAAATCCACTGCTGTGATTTGACATGGCACATCCCTCATGCTTTCTTTACTCTTCTCCTATGCAGTTCAGTTTTTCATTTAAGATACTAAACACCACCTTGCTTTTCAAGAACTGCTGTGACCGAAATAGGGAACAAAGACTTTACTAGCACTGGCCACGTTATCTCCAGTGTAAAACTCCCATGAGCTGAGTTCCTAAACCCATCACAGTACACACATGCATTCTGCCTGCCTCATTTTTTTTACATTTCCTGGTAATGTTCCCCCACTTTCCATGCACTTGCACTTTTGAGACAGGCAGTAGCAAACAGGTCTCTTCTGTATCTCTGCTTCTTGCTTCTTCCATTTCAGATAACAGCACTGTCCTCTCTTGTGCCCTGGATTGGAACTCATGGTCTCCATAACCTGAGCAGTGGAATATTTCATTCCCAGGAAGGATTTTTTACTCCAGGTGAAAGGATAAGTTCACATGCCATTTGCTAATGCAAATGACAGTACACTGATTTATCCTATTTACAGCAGGAAGCAAATAAAAATGCAAAGACAATGTGTGAAAAAGATAGGTTTTGTAAAAAGTAGTTTCCATATAGTTGTACGCAACTGCATGTGTCTGAATTATGGCTGGATAACCGTAACAAATTGTTTGTCTGTTTTACACAAAAATCAAAGGCCCTGATTGAGAGTAGCAAGCTGTCAAAAAAAAAGTGTTGGTTTTTTTTTACTTTCATCTGTACTTCCCTTTAACAGAGTCATTTCTGATTTCAATGGAGAATGACATTGGACAAATCTATATGTTAACATGGAGCCCATGCATTAGACAAGTGATTTCTTACAGGACCCAGCAATTTGAGGGGCTGAAATATGTCATGGATCTCTGAAACAAACAGGGACCTTAATCTGGTGTTTCACTTACTTGGTGGAGCGAGGCACTACCATGTCGGAGAGGGATTCATAGGTCTTCTGCCACTGTACGTAGCTTGACCTTTGAGCAACACAAACCAAAGCACTGTAAATAAATCCTATGTACTAGAAAGCAAATGTGTTGATAAATATAGTTCATCCAGTCAACAGCTGGGGCGATATTTCCCTCAGCACAGCACCCTTAACTCTCAGTTTTGGGTCTTGGCATGGAGAAGGGTCCAGAGCAGAAAGCTAACAGTAGAAAGAACGTGGCTTTTGGCACATACTTGCAGGCTGCCACACGGTGTCCAACGCTCCAGGAGCCCTGCACAAGCTCCCTGGGATCCACAGGTAGGTGTGGTACGTGCGCTGTGTGCAATCCCAGAGCTGCTCTGGTACTACTCTGGAAACATGGCCAGTGCCAGCACCGGGAGAAAGGGGTCAAGGGGATGGTAAGTGTTTGCAAAGCGGGAAGTCTGTTTATCTTACCTCAGATAACTTTTTGTAACATGGTTTTCACAGACAGAAAAGTGATGGTGTGTGATGGAAGTGATGCCAAGCGTGTGTTGGGACAGGGCTATACAGAAAGGAAAAGTTTTGTGTAGGGTTCTGAGAAGGACACTGTGTAACTTCAGAGCTGATGGCGATGGCAGTCATCCCATGTGCAGGCACTTACAGATACACAGCCAGCAGAAGCCTTGTGAGTTTGCCAGGTCCTTTGGTAAACTGGCTAAGCTCCAGCAAGAATCTGTTTTCCTCTTTTTTTTTAACTCATACTATTCCTACCAGGAGGCTGTTCGAGCACCCACTCTGTAACAGCTAAAGACCTACATCCCAGTTCTGTCCTGCTCCGCGTTCAGAGCAATCTTTGTTTCTTTCTTTTGTGCCAGCACCACCCTTGGCAGAAACTGTTCTTTTCTCTTTACTACCAGCTCCACTCATGCCCCAGCCATGGTGCTGATGAGCTGCCCCAGCGTGACCCAGTACCACCTGGATCCAGAGCTTAGGCCATGACCTCAATGCCACGCTGGGCGTGTGCACACACTGCTCCCTTACTTTGGCACCACGACGAGCAGCGTGATCAGATACTCGGAATCCAGAACAAAGTCTTCTTTATGCACAATGTCTGCTAGGGTCCGAGTCAGCAGATTTCCCCTACAGTGAAGAAGACAAAAAAAAACAAACCAAACCAGAACATTAGCAGGAACCCAGCAGCAGCACACTGGAAGCATTGTGCTGTGGGTATAGGTGCACACAGTGTATACTGGGGTAAAAGAAAGGCAGGAAGGAGGCAGCTAAAGGGCACATCTACACTTCTAATATGACCATGTAGTAGTTTTTACTGAGGGTGCAGATGCTTTGGAAGTGCACATCTGAAGTTACCACCTCGCTCCTGGTCATTGCTGCATCTTGCAGGAGGCACCTGCCTTCTCAAGCTGCCTGTTGAGCTGCCTGTGTGACCATGCTTCAGTCAGACTAAGCAAAGTTAGCATGGACCTAAGCTCTCACAGCAACCCTGGCATACTTGGACTCCTGTGAACAGGCATACAGAGACACCTCCAGCGGAAGGAGAGTGGGAGTCACAGGCTTGTGGAAGGTGGGACATGCAGGATGAGGTCACTTCACAGCCCAAGCCTACTTGATCACATTAAGTCCTACTAGTGCTGCACACCTAGGAAGTGCAGATGGCTGGGGCTGGCCAGGCTTGGCTGGTGGGCACAAAGGTGTGCATGGGAAGAGACCAGCTGCCCTTCCTGTCACTGGGCAGAGTGAAGAAAGACCTAAATCAGTAGCTTTTAGTTTGAGGTTCACTGTGCCATTCTAAACATACATTAAGTGGCCAGTAATATCTTAGTAGATATTTGTTCAAGCTAGCTGGCACTGGCAGACAACAGAGATGCACACAGCCTGAGACAAATGTGTCTACCACTGTCTCTAACAAGCTGGAAGCACAGGCCAGTGCTGCTGCCTGGTGGTGGAGAAGCGTGCACACAAGAACGCAGCAGACAGAGGGGGCAATGTCACTGTGATGTGGCTCTGCTGACCCTCACCAGCCCTGCAGTTCCCACGTTGAGCAGGTAGGTCCCTATTAGGGATAGAGTTTTTCTGACAAACTCATTCTGAATCATCACCTGGGAGTATTTTTTCTGTGGTTTCTGGTTGGGATCAGTGGAGCTGGTGCCAGGCACGCTCACTTTAGCTCCACATTCAGAAAAAAAATCCAGCCACACTGGAGCTTTTGTTTGAGGTCCTGTGAGTATCTTCCTTCAGTAAAGGCTGGTTTCTAGGCAAGCTGCCAGCCTGGCTGGCTGCAGTGCCAGAAGGTGAGAACTTGTGTCCTGTGCCCAGAGCAAGGGGCCTGAGGAGGAAAGACTGACACATATGAGCATGTGTTAGGTAAAGGCTTGCATAACATCATCTAAATTGCTTTAAATTTACTACTTACTGTAATTTACTATTCTTCCCAGTCATACCCTGGAGAAAATATCCAGGTATAAGCACTGACATAGGTAAAGCTACTATAGTAGTAAAAACTACTATAAGTAGTTGAAGATAGAGAGAATATCTGGGAAACCATAACAGGGCATTAGCTGGGCCAACAGAATGAAACAAAGAAAAATCTAAGTGGGCTGCTGGTGAGGTGCAGGGGCAAGCAAGACAGAGCTGTTTCCTACGGAGCTCTGCAAATGCTGTTCAGAACACAGGAAAGGGCTCTGTCTTGCAAAGGAATCCACCAGCTGACCCAGCTCATCTAATTTCTGACTTCCTGAAATCTCATCAGGACAATACAGTGCTTTTGGGTTTGACCCCTCCCAAGACTGCTCACACTGCCAATAGAATCCTGTTAGGAACCGCAGCCTCGTTGAGCTGATTTGAGACGTGATCCCACCAGCTCCCACTCCCCCAGCTTTCAATGGGTCTGCAGATGCTTTGCATGTCCTAAAGGCAGAAAACTGTGTTCCCATCAGAACATCCACGGCCCACTGCACAGCAATAGGTGTGAGCATGCAGCATCCTCTGTTCAGCCATGCAGCACGCCAGATAGGAACACTCACGTGCTATACTTACACAGTTTTTTTCTCCAGGCTTTGCAAATTTCCTTTAATGTTGTTGTATGCAGCTGATCGGGTCTTTAGGTCTGTTTCTATTTGATTCACTTGCTAAGACAAAGTAAAAAAAATGAGTCAACTCAGCACTTGATGCATTGTCCTCACCACCCTCCCTGCTCACTCTGCACCTTAAGGCAAGGAGGTATCTGTCAGTTCCTCCTAAAACCACCTGGCTGTGCCCAAGAGGGAGCCGGTGTCAGAGCTCCCCTGTGGAAAGCAGGGCGCAGTTACCTGCTGCTCTGGGTGTTACAGCTGTACCTGAGGAGAGAGTTCACGGTTTCATTTGTTACCTACACTGAACAACACATCACCCTTTTCCTGACTGGACTGACAGTGTAAATAATTCATCCAGCCTGCAATGCATTTGATTTAATCTCGGGCCAACAATTTCACAAAAGAACTCCAAAATGTAGAATAAAATGGAGAATAAAACAGCAGTATATAAAAGCAATAATACATTGCAATGAAAGGTATTGAAGTGCAGAAAGCACATTCGCGGACTCTAGTAAACGTGCCATAAACTTACAGACTGGATAGCCTTAAATATATGTACCATTATTATTACAGTATGAATTAAAATCATATCAACTGCTTCAGCACCAAGTGTGTGCTTCTGAGCCTGTCCCTGCACGAATCAAAGCCAAGTGCTCACTGACTGCCGCAAGAGGAGGGACCAAAAACTGCCAAAAGACATGCATCCCCATGCTGACAGCTTAACATCTGCAGGACAACTTACCTTTGCTAATGCTTCTGATATATTCTTCAGCGGCTGCTTGATGGGATATTTGGCCATGTCCCACTCAAACCGTGTCAGGTAGCTAATTAGGTCAACTGTAAATGCAAAGAGATGCGTGAAAGCAGATAGCTTACCAGATGGCAAGTCAAAGTTTGGGTAGCAGTCCCCAGCTATAGTCCAGGGATAACTTTGACTAACATTAGAGACAGGAGTGAATCCTCACAGAAATTTGATCTTGATCAAATCCACACACATCATATGCCCAACCTAATCATCTTGCTAAACACCCCCAAACTTACAAGTTGAACCAAAAATCTTTTCTGCATTACACCCAATAGTACAGAACACAGAACAGCGTTACTATGAAATCAGCTGTATCAGCAGCACACAGCAATGTGCAGCCATTCTTCACAGTAGAAACAGCTTCATGTAACCTCAGTTTTGATTACTGCAATATGGCTGAATTTAATGCCAGCAAGATTTTCCTTTATGCCCACGACCAGCAGTAATACTCAGGGTTGCTGAGAGTTTGACCAAAGGTATTAAGAGCGTAGCTGATGTCACTTCTCTGTGATTCAGTCAGGCACTCACTAGAAATCAAACAAATTCAGGTGCCGTGACTTTGCACGCAGAGCTCCCCATCTTGCACAAAGCTGTGTGGTATTTCTCTAAATGGATAAATCCAGTCATGGCATCCAACAACAGAAATCCACAGCAAAGCCCTCTGCATGCAGCCCTTCCAAACAAGACACCCTCGGACCACAGGGAGCCATGGCTTCTTCCCAGAATCAAGGGGAGATGACACATATGAAACTCAGCTCCTACAACAGGATCATGCTGTTTTGCTCTGTTCAAAGACGAAGGCTTCTTAGTATTAGGAAACATTAAGGCTTGGTACTTTATAATACCAAATAAGGAATTCTCTAGCAGCTCTTCGCCTGAGTCCTGAGAGCCCTTAGGATGCCAAACACTCCCCTGAGTAGTGTTCTTGGGCAACTTTATGGGATGGGATAAAGTCATGCTAACAAGTAGAGCAGCTGGGACCATCCCACTGCAGGTTAGGAAGGCTGGAGAAAAGCAGCAGGCCAGGTGTCACTGTCTAGACAGAGGCCTGAAGCACTGTCACTTGCAGGATGGGCTTCCTTCCCGACCAGGAGGGTACACATGGAGAATAACAGGGAAGTTGCTCTGGGGAGATGGGGAGTAACACAAGCTCAAGGTACCAAGTACAAGGAGGGGCATGCTGGAGACTGTTCAGTGCTCTTTGCTGCCTTTTCCAGACACTTAATTCAGTCCCACAGAAAGGTTTGAGCACAATTTCACCCAGGCTGGTCTTCCAGGGTATGGGGAAAACTTTATGAACCAGGAAGCATGAGAAGGAACATGAAAAGTTGTGTAATTGCCATCCTAGCAGGCTGAGGGTACTACCCTGTCCCATGTGATACCAAACACCCTTGGCAGGACAGCACTATCCTTTCCATGGGCTTTTTGCACCCCACAACAGAGTCAGTTTACCCGATTAGATTTCCAAAGCATGGAAAGTCTTATGTTAGGAAGAAACCGGCTTCTTAGCAAGGGATAGCTCTCTGGGAGGCAGAGAGCAGTGGCACGACCATGTTCTTTCCCTCTTTCTAAAATCTCAGCTGCGTAAACCTCCCACAGATTCAAGGGACAGGCGTCACAAGGCAAAGATCCAACCCTTCCTGCTAAGCTATAACTGGGAACCAGCAAATTCTCTGCACAGGGAGGTGTGGAAAGGGGGCAATACTGAGAAGGCAGGGAAAGTTACCACACGGCTCCTGTGTGTGCAGTTCTCTGCCAGTGCTTGCCCCTGGTCTCTGAGGGGAAAGCAGAGAGGTCAAAAATACTTGAGCAACAAAGTTCACAGAGCATTTTTAGCACAGGGTACGTGACAAAAGGATTTTATTCTGCTGCCTCTCTTCCAAGCTTTCTTGCTTAGATTTTGCTAAATTAAATGGGAATAAAACCTGCAAAGAGCATGGTTATGACTGGGCTGTGTGGAGGAACAATTTATTCGCAGGCTCTTTAAAGACAGGCACTGGCCTATTTATAGCTGAGGAGGTAGGGAAGTTCCCTGAAGACCCACACATGCCTTTTCTATCCTCATATTCCTTGAATCTCAGAAGAATTCAAATGTTAGGGAGTTAAGCACAGCATGACTTCTCAGCCTGTTTTATAAGGTCATTCCTGAGCAGTGCCCTGGCACTGGTGCAGCTCAGCTAAGCAGCCTGATCTTGGGAATGGCACAAACTACTGTGGACACACTAGCAGAACTGAGCTTAAAATGCCAAGCAGTCCAAGCACCCTGATTTGGAATGGCACCCCTCATTTATGGAACCTGTCAAGTCACTTCTAAAACACTTCACAAAGCTGCCCGTTGAGGAGAGATGCTTCCTATCTACCCCAAAGTGCTCACAGCTGCCAAGGAACTCCTTAGTCTCTTGTAACTCCGATTTACTCATGCAGCTCTAAGAGGCAACACTAACTGCTTTCCTTCAAAACACGTAATTCTCCAAAATTGTTAGGTTTCCCATTTTGCTTTGCTTTGAGCTCATTATAAAGAATGGAGATATTCCACCACTTACCAAACTTTAAAAACAAATTTGGTTTAACATTACTATAAATGGAAGACAATTTGGTCCGAATCTTTGAAGAAAAGCTTTATTTACATTTCACATTTTTTATGCTGTCATAAGCAAGACAGCATTTCCTCCTGTTGTGATATACTACAATTCCTTTTATTATACAAACACATATTTTCCTCTAAAAAAGAAACATCTCCATGTGGCTGCTTCTGACTGCTGCCCACTGGAATGTAGTGTGTGTATTCTCTTAACTAAAAGTGCTGTATTTTCTGTTACTTTTAATTTTGCTTCAGATAAATATAACTAAACAACTGTTAGACACAGCCACCGTCTTCAGCAGCTCATGGGCCAAACTTGCTGTCAGGATTATATACAACTGAGCTAAAATCAGAAAACTTGTACAGTGTAACTGAAAACAAAATTTGAGTTGGGACAGTCTAATAGTCTTAAACGTGACCATGCAGCAAGAAGCCATGTCTTATAATTTTGTTTCTGGTTTCACAACCTCAAGGAAGTCTTCAACTTTAGGGTCCTTGTGCTAACCAGAAAGAGGAGGAGGAAAAATTTGTATAGCAAAGTTGCTGCAGCTTACAAAGAATGACACCAGAATATATCAGGGGAATTCTCATATGCTAAAGCTGGCTCAGTTTTGAAAAATGCAGTCAATAATCTTGGAAAGGTTAATGTCTTAGTTTAATATGATTTGTTTGGATGACCAAATCTAGAAAGAGGACAGAAATTAGTATAACACAGAAGTAATTTCCATGTCCTTCTATTACAACACATGCGAAGCTTATAGGAAAGGAAACCGGTGTAAAAAGAAACAAAAGAAATAAGCAAAACCTGTTGTTTCTCAAGTCATAGGGATATCGTGATCAAGCTACGAGGTAGATACTTGAGAAATCCATCGTAACCTGATCACTGTATCTCTACAACCAGACCAGGACTTCTCTCTAGCACTAACACACACAAAAGCATGCTTGTAACAACACTGCAATCTTCAATCCTCAACATACTTTTGAGACATTTCATTTTATCCTTTAACCCTGAAACACAGTAAGTGGGATTATAGGACCTGTCAAGCAGTTGCACTCTTCACATGTTAGTCGTATGTTACACCAAGAGTACATTACTAAAAGAACTTCCTCCCCATCCTTTGCTCACACAGACCTGAAGTACAGCACTGCAGACAGTCAAAGGGTGATGGAGTGTGCACTCAGTTTATTTTAAAACATCATTCTACAAGTGCCTGTAATTGACACGTGTAACACGTCCAGTTTTGTTGTACTTTTCCAGGATAGCTGGGGAACAATTTGCTCTGAAACACACTCAGGGTCTATGAAACATGCAGAGATCTAGGAGCCATCAATTTCTGAATGTTAATTTTGTCCTTGACACAGGTTTTCTTTAGGGCCTTGAGTACCATACTAGATAATAAAGGGACAAAATTAGTTCATGGAGGTTATAAAAACTCCACATTGAGTACTTAGAGATGATGTAGGGGACCATGCACTAAGGCAGTGGCATGTCAGAAGTGCAATTGCTGTCACTGACTGCTTTTCTTTCTTACATAACTGCTGCCAGCCCAAGCAGGACATCATGGGAGGACATTTCCTCCTAAAAGCAGCAGCATGTGCATGTCCTGCTGGCCCCTGGCATGACATTTTGAGTGCAGCCCCAGCTCCATATTTTGGAGCTATTGCCTCATTCGTCCACCTCTGATGTAAGAAACCCACAGTTAAACAATGTGGCCTATGCCAGCACTGTAGGAGGGAAGGAAAATCACTGACAGAACACCTGCAGATGCCATGAAGCCACACAGAATGAGATTTAGCTGCCTGTAAGAGATCAAGCCCATACAGGCCATAGAAAGGTGCTACGTCATTTTAGGAGTGAAGACAAATGCCTCCTGCTTTCCTCTTCATTCCTCAGCTTTGGTGTTAGAAACCAGTTTCGTACTAAATGCTGAACACTGTCCTGGAAGCAAAGCTGGCACTGGATAAAACTTCCTGGTAACTTCGAGAAAAATGGGAGCAGGCTAGATGTGTTCTTAAAGATCTTGCTGATTGCTGTCCTTTCTAACATGTGAGCATTTCTATTCCACACATTCATACTCTGAAGCAAACAAAGGCAGCACCAATGTGTTAAAAAAAAGCCACATGCACAGGACCTACCTCCATTGGCCAGAAGATTTTCCTGGACTTTGTCTTTTGAGTCCTCCATAACTTCTCCTATGTACTGGGCTATTTTCTTTATGACACTTAGGTGTAACAACAGAAGCTTTGTTAGTGATGAAACAAAATGAATAAAAAACAGTTGTCACAATCATCTAATAAACATGGAAATGCCCAAACAAAATACTTCTGAAGCAAGGCAGATTAATTTGCAGTTCAAATTATCATAAAAAATCTATGGCACATTGCAGAACTAAATGTCTTATTTCTAAATACACTGATCTCCGCAAATACATAGGTAGTATCATCTCCCCATTGCTCTAGACTTCTAGAAGATCAGGATTCAATCATCTGTACAGTCATGATAGCAGAAGCCAGAAGGCAAGAAACCTGTGTTTGAAACTCCAAAGGTGATGGAAGAACAAGGAGCTACGTATTGACAACATTGGCTGAAAATCTGTTCCAATAAACCCTTAGGATTTGCTGAGATAAGGTTCTCACAAAGTATTCAGGGGAAAATGACAATGTTTTCTGGTCTGACAAGGAGAAATTCCTTCTGACAAGGAGAAATTCCTTCTTATTCCTCTTTAGGGGACTCTTTTTTTCTTTAGCATGGTGGACAAGACACTCCTTTAAGGTGTGGGAGAACTAGACTCAAATCCTCCTTCTGCCCAATTCGGTGTAGCAATTTGAAGAGCTCCTCCTGAAGAACATTGTCTCCAGAGTTACTTATTCTTTGATTATTTTACAAAATGGATTCATCATGTCCCTCCAGAAGTAGATCACTCTGGCTCTAGTCAAAGTACCTATCACATGCAGGCCAAGAGCCTTTCTGGTCATCCTAGTATCCTCCTGTACTCAGAAATTTTCACAGAATTCAGTCTTCAGTACCCTAATCATTCCAGATTGACTACACCTTGTAAAAAAAAGCAACAGTCAAAAATTAGCTGCCTGATCATGAAACTGGCAGAGACATGAAGTGGGCATAACCCCTGGTATGGTGATAGGGAGTGGAGCATAATACAAGGCCTCTTCTCCCTTTCTTTCCTTACAGAGGGGAGACCACTACAGCTGGAGAATGAAAGGACACCTACAGTTTTGGGACAATGTGCCTTATGACAACCTGTGGCTTTCAAGAGCTCAGGAGAAGGACTTCAGGTCAGGTACAGGTATAATGAAAACACAGAGAAAAGGACTTTCTTTGATGTGCTGCAAAGCAGTTATACAGGCCATTTAAAAGCATAAAGGTAAAAATTCCCTCTATCTCCATTCCTGTGAAGAAAATCAAGAGTCTTCAGAAAGGTTTTCAAACCTGTGATAGGGAGGAAAAACCTGAGATTGCCAAGAATGTAGTATGCTGAGGCTGTGGGGAGGGTGCAGGGATTCAGGCAGCAGCTCCCCATCAGCTGCGACTTGCCAAGCACTTCTGCAATTTTCAGCCTGTAGACACAGCTGGTTTTTGGCTCCTTCACGATGCTCGTGGAGCCCCACAGAACTTGGAACAAGACAGGACTCCAGCCCAGTTGGTTAGAACAGTGTAACAGAAGGCTAAAGAAGTTATGGAGAACGCAGCCAACACAGAAGTCTATAAACCAGTAACTTTTCCAAGGGGCCTGA
This sequence comes from Merops nubicus, assembly GCF_000691845.1. NCBI lineage: Eukaryota > Metazoa > Chordata > Aves > Coraciiformes > Meropidae > Merops > Merops nubicus. The sequence continues at coordinate 28,852 of NW_008599324.1, forward strand.
GACCATTTTGTTACCCTTGAGTGCAGCAGACAGCTAAAAAAAGAAAAAAGACCTCTAACACTCTTTAAATGATACTGTGTACTAAAGGGTGCTACCAGCTAGGTCTCAAAAATACTGTGAAGAGCAGAACCTGTGCAATCTGAGCCTACTGCAGAATGCTCTGCCGACCAAACACCCTAGAGAACCCTCAGGTAAGAGTGACTGAGCGGACTGTCAGCTTGAGAGAGCTCCACGCTACCACACGGTGACATGGAAAAACACTCTGCCTCCCTGTGTAAATAAATAATAAAAGTATGTGGAAACAATAGATCCTGCAAACTCTTGCCCCTTCTCTACTGTCCTGGCAAGAGGCAGCGTTGACAGGTTTGCACTGCCTGGTTTTACTGGCAGGTGTGTTTATTCAGCAACAGT
>NW_008599324.1:29293-32382 GCF_000691845.1 Merops nubicus
CAGAGGAGCAGGAACATAAATGCTCACGTCATCTGAACAGCCTTGTAACCCTGTGGATGCCATTTACTTCAACAAAGTGTGAGTTCTTGACATTTTAACCCCTGAATACCCTGAACATTTATTTAACACAAAATCATAGAATCATAGAATGGTTTGGGTTGGAAGGGGCCTTAAAGATCACCTAGTTCCAACCCCCGGCCATGGAGAGGGACACCTCCCACTAGACCAGTTTGCTCAAAGCCCAACCTGGCCTTGAGCACTTCCAGGGAGGGGGCACCCAGAACATCTCTAGGCAACCTGTTCCAGTGCCTCACCACTCTCATAGTACTCCTACAGAGAAACGTATTCTGGCAGGCTTAGTTTTACCCAGACTGGCTAGGATGGAAGTAAACAGCTTGTATCCGTGTTTCTGCATGTGATTGCTACTGCCAGACAAAATCTATATACGTATCAAGCATATTTAGACAAGTAAATCCTTTTAAATCCTGGCTAGGGGGAAAAAAAGGTAAAAAGCCCCAGAGCTAACACATGCTTCTGTGACCACAACTACATGTGAGGTATGCTTCCAAAAGCAAAAACAAACACTCCCTGACCCAAAATCCCATCAGCTTATACTTTCATTGCCTCAACAACAAAGCCTACTTTGTGCCACAAAGCATCTTAAACCTGGCATTTTCTCAGCTTGCTGTACTAATTATTCTTTGTACACCCAGGTCAGCTTGGCCCAAAAGGCAAACTGGGCAATGATCAGCAAAGAGATCATGTGAGTCTTTGCATAAGTAGGTTTGATACAGCATGAGTCAATAGTCTGGTTTTCAAGGAGTTTAAAAGCCTCAGAGGGAGAGGTTCGGATTTCCTTCAGATGAACTTATTCTTCAGGACTCCTCACTGGTTGAGAAGGGGCAGAAGGCTCAATAGAAATATTCTGGGAAAATAAGATCAGGGAGGGCTTCATATTCTCTAAATGCTCTTCTATTAGTTTAAGTTTCTGGATGGTCTAAGATGATCCCCTTTTTTAAAAAAAGAACCTTTTATAACAATTTCTTTTTAAGAAACAGCTTCCCTGGCACTGCCATACAAATGGACTGCGGTGCAGCCAACATTATCACAAACCTAATTCAGCTACATTTAAAGGAATGATCCTTTCTTTGTGTTGACTCCATGACAATCAACACAAGGGTTAAAGAAAGCCTATCCACTTCAGTCCAGCTGTAGTCTGGGCTGAACTGAGTCAGACTGAGGTGAACACAAGGACATACTGTCCCATAAAAACAATGTCTGTTTCTCATTTGTAGGTAGTAAATAAGATCTATTTTACCTTTCAGCAAAGCTATCAAGTTTTCCCAACTCATCTGACAGGCCAACAAGAGCATCCAGTGTCCCCACCTGTGCAAAAGATGAGAAGTAGGTGAAAGATGCCCAAGTCTGTCTGAGGCTTCTGTTGGTAGAGTCTTAGGGACATCAACTTGTGTTTAGTGCTTGTGAATTCATTTGGCAGAACTTTATTTACTTGGTGGAAAATAGTAGCAATTCTTTTACCCGAGACCTAGGGCATTAAAAGCCTTTTCCAATAAAGGAAAAAAATACATGTACTCCCAAGATTACACGTCAGCTTCTTCCTTCCTGTTTTCATTCCTGTATCATCAAGCTGCACAGACCAGTCTCTAACCAGATAAATATTGACTAGAAATGCACACAATATAGACACAAACAAATCAGATGTATTGAGAGAACCAAGGGGAGCAGCACTTATTCAACAGGAGGTCTCTGTCTGTGTTCTTTGCTATCACCAAAGACTGAGCCTCTATGGTTCTAGACACTCAGCTACTTCCTTTGCATTGGCAATCCAACAGATCCAACATGTACAACACTGTGTGACACCGTGACTGGGAGCAAATGGTACATTGAATGCAACAGATTGTTCAGCTCATCTCACTCATCTTCACTCCTTATACACCTGTCCTTCCAAGGCAAAGGTCAGCCTCAAGCACAATGACTTCTTTTCTCTCTGATCAATTTTCAGTTGACTGAACACAACTTTTCACAATTGCAATCATCTTCTACTTTGTGCATATTATCCCAAAAGATAAATCTCACATTTATCCCAAAAGTCTTCAGCCCTGACTAATGCTGCTGTATCATTCACACACAAACCCCTTCTTCATTTACCTTTAAGTCCGGAATATGGAATTTGCTGTTGCTGGACAGGTTGGATTTAGATGTCACCGTGTTCATTCTCTCCCATGCCTGCAGGTTTGTCTTGTCTCCTGGGGCGGAAATTAACCAGAACTCCGACATCATCTGATGTTTTCTCTTTGCTTCTGGTTACTGTAGAAACACAAAGCAGGTAGGTGGCTAAAAGAGCACTGCACAAAATGTGCTCTTCCCCAAAAATAGAAAGAGTTAGAACAGATCACTGATTTTTTTTTTTTTTTTTTTTTTTTTTATTATTTTTTATTTTTTTTTTCAGAAACACCAGGAGAGTGAGTCAGTCCTGTATCTCTGGCTGAAATGGAGCATGACCTTCTTCAGAATGTCATGGCAAGAGTGCGCCCGTTCCTCCTTTCTCAGGGTTGTGCCATCCAGTTTCTGAATGAAGAAATGAAGCTTCCTCCCCCCCTTTTCTCTCAGACTTCTCCATTCGCTTTGCACTCTAAGTCCAGTCTCCACTGTGGAGTTTGGGCACTTCTCTAAACTACCCAAATGTAACTAAGGATTTCTGTTTGATAAATACCATCTGTAAAAGTTTTGGTCTCTTGCAGGCAAAAGTAAAAGCAAGATGTAAAAAGACCTTTGCTGAACATATGGGCTGCAAAAGATGCTACTGGCAAGACGGAATATTGCTCTACCTGTGTTTTTCTCCCCGGCGTGGCTAGGAGGGAGCTGGAAGAAGGCAGGCGGCGGTGCAGGGAGACGTTATCAGCAGAGCAACATGGTCACAAGAGCCGCGAGAATCCACGGGGCAGCCCCCGCAGGGCGGAGGGCAGGGCAGCGAGAAGCAGAACGGCACGGATCCCTCCCGGGGCGCTCAGCCAGCGCTCTGCCCGGCTCTCAGGGCGCCGCCCGCCCGGCACGCCTCGGGGGCGTGG
>NW_008599325.1:0-9807 GCF_000691845.1 Merops nubicus
TTAGTGAGCACAAGATCTAGCAGTGCTAGCTGTTTAAAGTCTGTGAACTTTTTTATTAAAACTTTGAAAACTTTTGAAATACATTATGAAACCACCTTTGCTGAAAGTTATAAAAACTGTTGTTAGGTCTTTTCTTTCTTTCTTTCTTTCTTTCTTTCTTTCTTTCTTTCTTTCTTTCTTTCTTTCTTTCTTTCTTTCTTTCTTTCTTTCTTTCTTTCTTTCTTTTGCGTGCCTTTCTCCTTGCTGTATCTTCTTTGTGATATATATTTTAAACCTCTTTGTTTGTTGGTCATTGTTCTCAGTCTCCAGGGTATTTTCACATATAAAGTAGACAATCTCAGTGCTTTAACACCTTCTCCAACTCTGAAATTGCTTTATGTATCCATAAATAGACAGTCAACATGATGATAGGCAAATAAGTGTTTAAACCGCATGTCAGTTTCTAAAAAATGTTACGAATTGTTCTGCATTATAGATAACTATTTAATAGTATAGAGTGAATGAGTTAGAGTGTACACAGCATGAATCAGAAATCAGTCAATGTTTACTCATGTCTCTATTTTAAAAAGAACAAATCAAACAAAAACCAAAGTAGTTATTATTACAATAGAGGGAGAGGAAGACTTCAAATGAAATGTTGTCAATTCACTATCAACTTCATCTGGAATGTGAAATAGAAATCTCTAGAATCTTAAATAAAGATATTCTAATATTCTGATGAATCCTAGTTTGCTAAGAGCTGCTAGCATAGTATAGCTAGCATAGCAACAAAAGAAATATTTTAATGCAATGAAAAATGTCAGACATCTATTTGCTCATTTGTAATTAAACTAAAACATATTTTTAGGAAAATATTCAATCTTGTTCAAGTATATCAGTAACAGAGAGTCCACCTGATTATATCTTCTATTGATTCATCATCTCAGTAGATGTGACTGCTGTTTTCTTCTATTTTAAACTGTTTTCTTTTATCACTTGTTAATTCTCTATACATGGTGATCAAATTATATCTTAACTTTTTTTGTTAAACTAAAATGATTGAATATATGGTATTTCAAACTATTCAGAATACTTTAAAGGTATGAATAGTTCCTTTGGTCTTCTTTAAGTCTTCTGCATCTAGCACTTTCTTCTTGGACTGCAAATACTAGAACTGATCATGGCATTACGTTGTTAATTCCACCCATGCGTAATGCAGAAATGTCTTTACTCAGTACTAGTCTCTTTATACAGTCGTTAATCTTTATCAGAATCATACTGGTTTAGTCACTTTTGATTCAGATTATATTGATTTCTTTGTCTTATTTCAGATAGTTCCAAAAAAATATAGGAAATATATATTTTCTTTTTGAACTTCAAAAGACCATGGAAAACTTGTTTTGAAATTATCAGTTCTCTTCAGAAGAAACAAAAGATACTCTTTTTACAGTGTGCATATTTTAGCTTTTTTACTTCTTGCAGCTAATGTCACAACATAAATGCAGCCTTTGAATTATAGCATATCCTTAATGTGTTTGAGAAAAGCCCCTTTGAAGACTGATGAAAAGAGTACATGGAGAACCTTCAATAATATTTCTTATATAGACTTCTCTTTTCATAACTGATTCTTGTTCACAAAATGGAATCTCCTTGTTGCCATAGTTCATACAGGTTTTGCTGTTAACTGGTATCAGCCTTGCTGGAATTTTAAATAAGCCTTTACACATGTTACTTTCTGCAATGCTATTATGTTATATGTTAACAAAGTTGTGCTGCCCAGACTGTGGATCTGTCTCTATCTTAGCATTATGCTGAAAGGAAGAAATAAAATGTAAGAAAATGATATTTCTTAATGTCTGTTTTTGCAACTTCAATATATCTATATAGGTATCTATTATTATATACATAAATCTATTATGTTTCAGTTGTTACAGTTTAACTTAATTCTTACAGAAAATAATAGGATGCTTAAAGATTTTTTTTAAACTCCTACTAATTTGGAATTTTGTATCTTTACAAACCTATCAGTTCATCAAGATCTAAAAAATTTAGTATGTGTATACACGTGTACTTAGAAAGAGATATAGATATAATATAGATATAATGGAGTATTTTTACTCTACTCTACATATTTATTTTACTCTATTGATTATACTCTATAGATATATTTAGATCTTTATAGAATTAGATACAATGAAAGTAATTAGATAGTTAGATAATAGTTAGATAACCTGTCTGTTGAGGAAAAGAAAATGTAATATGAAATACAAATACGAGATATTCTGGTAGCAGAAGCAGTGAGGACGTAGCAGCACTGGCTTCAGTTTGATACTGTGGCCTGATGATATCACTAGCATTCTTAAAAGGTCTTAATTCTTAAGTCTGCTTTTTTTTTTTACCTACAATGAAACCTATGAAACTTTGAAGAACTACCACAGATACATTTTCCTAGTCTTTTGTTCTCACTTAAAAAAAACACTTAGTAATTTACATTCTAAATGGACAAAGACAATAGGATTTCATTGCATGTCATAGACTGGCTGTTCACAGAAAAAAAATTTCTACTTTAAAAAATAATTTCACTGTGTTGAATCAAATGCTATGGTTTTCAAACTTCTTTCAAACAATCCCTTCCTAAAAAATGTGTTCAATGGAAAACGAAGTCCAAGTTAAACACACATGCACAAATAGATTAACGGAACACCTTCTTCTTGTTCTTATGACTTTAGTCACTATTAATGAGTATTTGAGGATCCAAAACTAAGTATTTCTACTTGCTGATTATCTCATGAACTTCAATGAGACCAAGGGAACTTGCTATTAATAGGAAAAAAATGAAGGGCACAATGACAAAGGAGAACAGTGAACTGAAGATTAAAAAAATGGGCTAGATTAAATGATAGAAGTGTCTTTTGTTCAATAAATTTTGAAGCACTTAATAAACAGACCTGGTACACTCAGACAAAGAATGTACAGTAGCTGATAACACATTTTGTCTCCTCACCAAAATGTGTATCGTTTACGAATTAGCTTTCACCTACATTCTGTAATATTATCAGCTTCTGGCATTTGGAAAATTATTTGGCCTTATGTTTAATTACTAAAATATAGAGCAAAGACATTACTAAATAAGAGCATATACTGGATATATTTGGCACTTAACTAATACCCTTTAAGTATGAAAACACTGAAGACCTAGTTCTGATGTTTGTAATTGAATTTCAGGAGCTGCTATTCCCTTTACCAGTATTTGGCCCAAGTGCTTCAGCAGAGTGGTTCTAAAACAGACGTCAAGTCATGGCTCCTTCAGTGGCTCTTTCTAGTTCTTCCACTCTAAGATATTTGAGAGTCATTCCTAAGCCATTAAAACTTGATAAAGCAAAGCTACTCAAAAGAAATTTTCCATTAAAAAGTCCCAAAATCACATCACTGAGAAATGTGTCTCTGGTTCAAATTAAAAGGGGGAATAAAAATTACATATTATATTAATTTGAGCACACCACTATTTTGGTGGAAAACAAATTTCCTTAAATTTTACATAATGATTGAATGTTCAGATGTCCATTTAATGCCTTTAAGATATCTTTGGAATCAATGACATTCTAATATGAAGTTGCAAAATGATGGGTTTCTTGTATATTCTAGCACCAGGTTGTCATTTCCAAGTAGAAGGTGCAACTATTGATTCACAGGGACTATAATCACAGCCTACTATTGGCCACTTTTAATTCCTGTTTTCACTGCTCTCTAACTTAACCAGGAAGCTCTTTTCCTTGCCAGAAAACGGCATTTTCGTGTTTGCTGCCCCTAAAATTAGCTCTGCATGTTATTAAAATGGGCTTTTAAAATGCTGATTCAAGGTCACCCAAGCATGTAAAATTTTTATGTAATGTAGGAACAAAAAGATCCATTTGAAATGTTGTTTTCTTTATGATTTAAAGTCCCAGACTAGAGGATGTAAAGGTATAAGGTATTACCATTTTGTTGAGCTCTGAAGTACTAAATTAATATATAAGCACGGTGGTTCAGTGATCCTTCCCAGCATCTGAAAATCACTGAAGTGTGCCCTAAGAAACCACTTGTTTGTTACTATTCTTGCTAACACATATTAATTGTACTTCATGCTGTCCATTTCACTTAAGGTGACCATAAGTGTTTCATGGGTACAATCCACAATAGTGCTTGCCAGTAATACAATATGTTAAATTAGCAGTAATTTTGTATTTTATACACCCTCAGTAAAATACATTGATAGATAAGAAAGCATTCATTTTTTTATAAAATAAGGCAGTGCCACAGAGTGTTCCCATGCTTTGGGACTGACGGGCACAAACTTTCCTGTGGCAGCTGGCTTCTATGTCAGAAAATGGTCCTGGATGTGTTTAATTTATTAGAACTGACAAGTATGATTAAATACCAAAGGGTAGATCCATTTTATTCCTTGAAGTGGGCTTTAAAGTTAGTTCATAGAAAAGAACCTTTTCAACCTACTGGTATGCAATAAGGCACACAGCAATTTCATCTAAATTTAGATCTCTACCAGCTGCCATGTAAGTTATCCTAAACTCTCATTAGGGACAAAGGAGAGGAATAAATAACTCCATATCTAATTTATAGTAGATGTTTGTCTCACAACAAACTGAAATTTCTTCTGGAGATATTTTATTGTCTTTTCATTGATTACAAGGTAATGCTTGCTCAGGTAGCACAACATGCTGAGACTCTTTGTGTTGAAAGAAGTATATCTCTCTTTTTTTAATTAGTGAGAGACAGATGCAAGAATTTAACTTGGAAAACTAAAATAACAACAACAACAAAAAAAAGAATTATTGTCCAAACCTTCAAATTCATTTTTTTTTAGGATTCAGAATTTGACTTTAATTGACGGTCAAGATGAGCTTTCTTGGCAATTTTCACCGTGCTGGCAAAAATATTTCTGAGGGTGACCTGAGCTTCAGACAAGATGCCCAGCCATTTTATGGAAAATTCAGGAAGGCTCAGAACAAAAGATCTTCACACTCCACCCAGGGACTCTGTAGGCCCTGGACCTATGTTCAAAGGTATAGCTCTATTCTTTACCTCTCTTAATTTTAAATTTTCTTCTTTCTGCACAGGATTGATTCTAGGATATTCCGGATTACCAGACTTCTTTCTGCTAACTCTGATTGTTTGCCTGCCTTGCCTGTCTAGCCAATATGTAAAGCTTGACAGGAGTATACTTAACGCTAAGAGAATTGAATTAAAAAAAATTATGCCCCATTGTCATGGGGCATTATTAATAATAATAATAATGGCAATAAACCAAAATTGCTGAAACATTTATTAAGGAGGAACTTCTGGAGGCATCCTGTTCAGGCTCCAAAATCATGAGAGCTCTCAATTACTTTTCATAATCAGGCAGATGCACAAACACATGGACGAATGTACACAGATAAATTCTGGGTTTTATATTGCATATAGAAATTAATATTAAAGTTTGCTAAGTTTGTTAAAAGAAACAGAAAACCTTAAAGTGCTTAGTAAATCACTTCATTCCAATATGGTAAATGAGTGCTGGACTTCATTAATTTTATGTATTTGTTCTGAATTAAGCGCTCTCCTTGTGTGACTTGCAAGGTAAAGCTAATATGGGGTAAGGCTTACATTAATCCTTAGAACAGATTATTTCCCTTTACTTCATACTTCTTAGATTTGAGGTCTATGTGTACTTTACCTGCTTTTTCTTTTTTTCTTCTTTTTTTTTTTTTTTTTTTTTGTCAGGAGAGAAAGAAACATTTCCTACTATCATCAAAATTCATAATTAGAATTAAACACAGTGCTGTGTATGCTGCTGGACTGACAATGCCAAAATCAACTAGACTGACAAAGGTCAGCAACATTTCAGATATACCAGATATACTCAAAGAATTATACTTCAGGGTTGAAACTGACAAATTCTGTTACTGTCTGAGATCTCAGTTCTCTGTCAACTGTTAGTATTTTAACTAAGTTCACCAGGTTTTGGATTTTCATCAGGATAAGTGAAAATAAATTCTGACCAGCATCTTAGCAGATTGTGGTGTACTGTAAATTTGTTCTGTCAGGAAAATGAGAGCACTCTGGAACAATCTGAAGGCTGTTAAGCTCTTGCTGATGGTAGTCTGAGCAGAGGTAATGTTGATTACTGATGACGTGGAGTTACAAAAGGCTGGAACCAATATAATTCCAAAAGAAGAGCTGTGGACAGAGCTCCCTCCCCATTTGTAGTGCAGAAGTCATGTGGCTAACACAGACAAAGAGTATTCTGCCTGCTAATGATGAGAGAAGACTACAAATCTGAAGTTGATACAGTTTTCATAAATGAAAACCAACATGGTGAAGTACTCAGTCTTAGGGAAGCTGAATTATTTTTGTTCCTATAAATCATGTTTGCTCTTGTTGTGCTGTTGTTTGTTGTTGCATGGAAATTATCCTATAGCTGTTCACTGCAACTGCAGCAGTTTGCCTTTTCATTATTAAGCATGAACAGACAAGTATTTAAAAAGAGAAATCTCCACCTTTTAAGAAGGGTGAGAAAAGAGTACTAGAGGTTCATCAGTCTGTTGGATCCCTCTAAAATCCACACCCCATTGCAAAAAAGGACAAGAAAGTGATTAACAGCTAACAATGATGTAGCAAGGCCAAATCATGCCTGGCCCATTTGGTAGCCTTCTAAGAAGAGAAAATAAGCCCTGTTGACTGTTTAACTAAAGACCTGGAGGATGAGACAGAAAGCCTCAAGTTCACAGAAAATAACTGTATGTAGGGAGCAGCTGTTATGATGGGGAGAGCTGTTGCCCAGAGGGACCTCAAAAGACTAAAAACAATTTCATTACATTGAACAAAGGAAAATACAAAGTCTTGCACCTGGACAGAATAACTCCAATGCAAGCATGCACACCTGTCTGCTGATTAGAAAGCAGGCTGATGGAAAAGGCATAAGGATGTGCAGGACAAGATGCTAAAACGAGTCATCAATAAGCCCTTGCAGCAAAGGAAAGCCGATCACCTGCCCGACTGAAAGCCAATACACCTTGCCAGTGTTAGCAAGACTGAAACAAGACACCACCTGTTGGCACCTGGATACTCACCCCCCCACACTGACCCCTCCCAACTCTTCACTATGCAGTGCAAGGAAGATGTTGACATGCTGGAAATCAGTCAAATGGAGAGCTATCAAGGATGGTTGCAGTGTTGCAGCACATCACATATCACTGAGAGGAAAAGTGGCACTGCTGAGTTTAATTTATCAAGGAGGGAAAGCAAAAGGTACATTTCCAGGTAAAAGTTTCTTCCATAGCTCATGCACACATAGCAGTGGAGACCTACCACTCCTGATCCAGTGACATGACACTATGTGGTTTGGACATGTACTTGGCAGTATTCCCCCAGCCCCTACTGCTGTGTGTCTTTGCAGCTAACGTAAGGGTCTGTAAAAGCAGGCAGTCTGTTCCTCTAAGGATATCTGGGCAAGGGCTTTTTCAATTTAAAACAGGTAAAAAAATAAATAAAAAAGATGATGAGGAGGCCATAAGCAAAACCATACAGGGACACAGACCTGAGGGACAAATGTTAAAGGAGTCAGGGAAAGAAAAAAAAAAGGTGGGCAAATGGAGAGAAAAAATATAAAGGGGGGGGGGGGGAGAGGAATATTTGCTCAGCCTTGCTGCTGGTTGAACCTGTGAAGGGGAAAGTGGCAATCATGTCCCTCAGCCTGGGAAGAAACCATGAGTCCCTTGGTACTGGATGAGCTCCAGCAGCTGAGCAGGAGGGTCTTGGTCAGCAGCAGGTTGAGAAGGTGGCAGCTTCTAACTTTCCCTGAGTCTCCTGCATTGGCCACTAATCAGATCAGCTCACGGTGATATCACAGTGCACCTTTCTCACAGTTTCAGGTAGTGTTCGCCTGTCACTTGTTGACCCACAGGCTGTAGCAAGGCTCATGACATCCTGAGTGTTTCCATTGTTGTAATTGCCACACCTCACTATACCATGTGAAGAGAAGATGAGAGAACTGGGTTTAGTCTTAGTAGGAGCTAACTAAAGGGAGATTTTGCTGCTTGATTCAAGTATCTAACAGTACATTATAGAGAAAATGGAGCCAGACTCTTCTCAGAGTTATCTAGGGATAGAATGAGAAGGAATGGATACAGGTTGCAACAAGGGAAAATCAGATTAACTACAGAGATGGTTTTTTCTTTTCCACACTGTTGCAGTACTGGAACAGGTTGCCCAAAAATGCTATGACTCTCCATCCTTGGAGATATAAAAACGCAACTCAGGTATAAACGTCAAACACAGGAAATTAGGGAGACAGAAAACATTTTTCTCAAAAATCATCAAATACTTTAATCACAGGAAGAAATGTTACCATTAGATAGATCCATAAAGGGTCTAACAGTAGCAATTACATAAAAATATCTGTCTACAAATACAGAAACCAGATACATAAAAATAGATTTTTCAGTCTTCTTACAAGTTTTAGGGAAGGAACTTAAGTATTCTTCAGTTGCACAATACAGTCATTGAAATATGATAAAATTTACTCGGTGTTGGTTTTAAATATTGCTGCTAAGTCTGCCTTAGTTTCTGCTAGCACTCAGCATACAATTACAGTCAATAAAGATCCACTGAACTTTTATAAGAAACCAAACAATGTGAAAGAGTATCTGGGTCACACTAGAAAAGACTGAAAATATTTTCTTTGTCTGCTTATGCTCTTACTACTTTCTAGTGACTAAGCAAATAAACTTAACATGGTGGAATTATTAGGGCAATCACATAACTTCCATTTCTGAGTTGTTTTTAAAAATCCTTTAAATTTAAGCCTTCCCATTGCCCTTTACCTTGACCATCTAGACATGGAATGCCTAGAGTCACAATATAAAGAATATTCTTTTTTTTCACTCATAATATTAGCAAATCCTTGTTTTATCTTAGATCAATTACTGTTCAGTGCAGCAATAGGATGAGATGACTTTATATTTTAAAAAGCTTCACAGCAAAAGAGAAATATATTCCTTTTTCTCTTTAATACCTTCTTCTACAAAGCATGAACATAAAGCAACTTTAGAGTAGACATATCTTGTGTAATGTTAACTCCTCAGGGAGTTTCACTGTTGGATGCTTGGCATACACAGTTGTCCTTTAATGTATTCTTTCCTCTCCCTGACAGCAAATTTTATTATTTTTTGGAACATAAGTGTATCTGATTCTTTAGCTGGCAATAGATGCCTGTATAAAATACAAAAGAGAAATCGAATGCTAACTCTTTGAGATGTATAATAGATATTGTGTCAATAACAACAATTTTTAAAATAAATCCTCTCATAATCTGACACATAATCATGCGAAATACCTGTACATAATAAAATCATTAAACATATATAGAAATTATCGTAAGAATGACCTGTACTATAATCACAAATGTTAAACTAGGGGTCTTGAAAAGGGTTTATGTAAACTGTCTTCCTGCCCCAAAACAAGCTCAGCTATATCTGTGTCATTTTTGCAAAAATATTTTAGCTTTGTCTTAACGACCTCCTGCAATGGAGATGTCAAGGTTGAACTTAAACTTCCCTTTCAGGACACATAAGCGAGGGGTGACAGCAAGCCAGCAGGCAGGACGATGACCCCCTCCAACACAAGTGCAGATTCACAGCACCCAGACAAGAGTCATGTAGGTCCAGTGATGGTAACTGGGTTTAGCCAACAGACTGCCATAAAAATCTGTAATGAAAAGGCAGATTTGATCTCCAACCAGGAAAGAAAGGCAAGTTCAAGCTCAGTAAGGTACAAGAGCAGTCACAGCAT
>NW_008599325.1:9847-27175 GCF_000691845.1 Merops nubicus
ATTCCTGCAGTGCAGCTTAGGCAAGGAGCAGCCCAGGCAGGCTCTTCTCATCATCATATCACAGTGACGCTTTGCCCAATGTCTGTCCTGAGTTTTCCTTGCTGCAGTTTAGATCTATTTCTTTCCAGTTTTGTTGTACATATAGGAAGTAAATTATTACCTTATTTTTTTAATAGTTTTTTACACACTTGAATATAAGCCTGTTGCCTCAATATAAACTGTCTTAAACTTGAGATCATATTGGCCTGATCTCTAATCATTTTGCGTTTTCTCATGTGAACATTACTGAATTAGACCCCATCTTCCCAGATGTACACTGCCTAAATCTAGTTCATCTGATGTCTAAAGAATACAGAGAAAAACAGAAAAAAAATATTTTACCCATCTTACAGTCTACAAATTTTTTCAGGCAGAATTTTTTTTTTTCTTTTTTTTTCCCAACAGTATGATATTGACTTGTACTCTTATTTGTAATAGCTTTCATATCCACTTCAGCAGAACATACTTAGCAAGAAATAACAAACAAAACAGAAAGAAAAACAGCAAAATGGGAAAAAAAAAAAAGTTAAAAAACAATAAACTAAAGAAAATTCTTGATGTGATGCCACATTTTTTAATTATTTAAATATCTTCAAGACAATAACTTTAGCCTATTTAATTTTAGACAAACCTAGTTTTGCTTTCTTGGTGTTGTTTAGAGTCCAATACTCTGAACTCTGCTGAAGAACCTGCTCTTTATGGCTGATTTTGTCTCTGAAATGTTTTAAATAAAACTCAGGACAATTACACTTCCTAAAAACAACCCAAAAGTTTCCTTCTTGTTTTTAAACCCATGGTGATAAACACTAAGAACAAAAAACTCTAAACCAACTCATAATGTCAAGTACAGCAGTGGTAGCTAACCTTTCTACCCTGCTTTGCTGTTAAGATGTATGGAAATACTCCTGGCTTCAGACACTAGTGAAAGATACTGTAGTGGAAACGATGTGCTGGTACATATCATATGTTAGGAAAAACTTAGGAAAGGTTAATAGCAAATATAAACAGTAAAGAATAAAAGTGTTAACAAAGCTATTGCCTTCTTCTGCCATGTAAGCCAATTGAAGCGATAATTTTCGTATTAAGTGGTACATCTGCAATTTCATATGTGAATTATTTGAATTTGCAGTGGGACCCCCTTTTTTTTTTAAATTCCTTTTGCACCTTGGTCAGTTTTGATCAGTACAGAATCTTTCAAAGTTTTATTCCTTCTCATACAAATTATCAATAGTTTTGACAAGACATTTTTCAAAATTATTAACGTCTTCTTAACTGAGGTATATCTATGAAGTGTAAATGAGGTAATTGTGCATAAACTGCTGAACATACACATTTACAGTGCTAATTTGTGCTCTCTTCATTTGAATACATATTTTCATTTTAGAGATATCTTTTTTTAGATAGCCATCTTTCTCTGATAATTAACATTTGAGCCTTCTTTCCTGATCTACTCTAATAGGTTTCATTCATTTATTTCAAGTTCTTTTCTGATTGCTGTAAAACCTCATATTATTCTGATTAAATATTTATTTTAAAACCAATTCTTTTTTTGAAAAAAAAACAAAACAAAAACAAACACTTGAAAAGCCTTCATGCCACATGCAAGTATTTTATTCTTTGAGCCATTTTTTCTCACTTTCCTTTAGTATAACTGCAACATTTTTCTGTAGTTTTGTTCACTTTATACTTCACTATTCAGGGTCTTATATGTTCCTTTTTTCTCATCTTATAATTTTACTTCTGAGTAAACCATGGTATTTCTGTGGCCATTACTACAGGTGTGTTGTTTGTTGCTTTTTGGTTTGGTGTCTTTTTTTTTTTTTTAATGATAGTGAATCTCAGTCCTGTGTACAGCTAGAAAATAATTATCTTCTTGTGGTACTCCAATTAATTTTTCCAAGAAGCAGTTACTGATGACATGTAATTTCTTGTTTGTGTCTTGCATAAAAATTTACCTACCTTATATGGAGTAAATGAAATTTCTTTCATAACTTCTCATCTCCATTATACGCAGATGGAGAATGCCATTTCGGACAGCCTAAGGCAATGGAAGCTTTCACACAGAGCCAAAAGGTGTGACACAGGACTTAAGGATGAACTCTGAGCTCTACATCAGAAATTGGATATCACCCAGAGCACCAGATGCCTTTATGCTAACAACTCGGCTGTGCCCTCTGTTTCTTTACGTATATTGCAGTTGCCCTTCTGAAGCTAGGCAAGTCTGTTAGAAAACATACTTTGAGCTCCTCCATTGGAACAGTGAGCCATATGTGTCATGTACACTCCCAAAGTGAATTTCCAATTGTAAAAGGGCACTCAAAATTTTCTCTCACTGGGAAAGTATAACATATGAGATCCAATCATTATATTTTTTAATGCTTGAAACAAATCCAAAAATATCTTCAAATTCACAGTTCTATTAAAATCTATATGAAGTCCATGGCAATGTTGACCCACATTTTCAGCAATTAAGAAAATAATACAATTAACATCAAATTCAATTAATTTTACCCTGGTTTCCTATATGCAATACAAGTCCAATTATTTTAGGAATCTTTGAAGTAGGGGAAAGCACATTATCCAAGAGGGAGAAATATACAATACAGCTGTCAAATACAATAACAATCAAGTTGCATGGTTATATAGTAAAGCTTATGGCAAAAGCTAAGATATTAAAATCACTTTCATTACATTTCTAAATTCACTTTTATCTTTAAAGGTTTTCTTTCATCCCTTGGATATTTGGGGTAATAAAAAGAAAGGTAGCTATTGTACATCAAAATTATATTTATTTATAAACTACCTTGTAATGATACCTATGAAAACCAACCAAATATTCTTTAGGTGGTTAAAAAAGTCTTGAAACTGTATTCTGTAAGGCAAATTCTTAGTTCTTTAGTTAGAGGATTCTTTAGTCTTTGCTCTTTAGCTGTTTACATTTGCTTTTAACCTTTCCTGAGGTTTTCCTAACATACAGTATGTACCAGCACACCATTTCCACTCCATGACATCTCTAAGGACTTGATGCACCTAACTGATCTTTTGCACTTTTTAGTGCTTTTACATTTCTTCATTTTTAGATAAAGAATTTTTTTTAAGGTTAACACAAATGGAGTGGGCTTTTTATCTTTTTCTTTTTACTGCTGTGATAATGTTAAATCATTTTGTACATTTTGATTAGAGTTAAAAATGGTGGTTCCACTTGATGACTTTAAACTAGGTCTCCTGACTATTAAAGAATATCAAATCAGACCCTACATTTCGTACAAAAGGTTTATTCACTGGCTGTTTCATAAATCAATCACCAACAGCATCCTGATGTGACAGTCATACTACCTACATGGGAGTAAAAGATGCACTTTATCAACTTCTCCCTTTTGATTTTGTTAAGAATATCACATTAATTGTTATTATACTGTCAAGGTAGTCTGGGATATAGACCAACACTGTATTCTTCTTGTCCATGTCTGGGCTCTCTATCCTAAAATATTTTTTCTGCTCCTCAAGGTACTTTAGAAAAAAGTGAGTCAGTTTCATAATTTAGCATATATAATGTGTATATATGTGTACAGCACAAACAAAAATAGTAGTAAATAAAGGAAATAGTAAACATCCTCTAGCAAACTTATGTCTTTCGTCTAACCAGTGGACTTTCAATGTTTTACTGGATTCTCAGAAAATCAAAACCTGTTTTTTTCTTCCTAATCTGTGTTTTTTATATTTTAAACACAGTGAAAATATAAAAATTCCTTGTACGTTATCTCCAGTCAGATAGTTTCATAACTGCTTCAACAAATGAGAAAAAGGTTATATTTGTAAATATTGAACATGCTTTTTTCTAAAATAGAGATTTTAAAAATATAAAATATTTTCCCCCTTCTGTTTCCAGTGAAATTTTTTCTTAAAGTTAGTGTGTTATTTCTTTTTGGTGTAAAAGAGAGATATTAAGTGTCTAAAAGAGAAAGCAAAATGGAAATGAAATGCTTAATACCTTCCTAAAGCTAAAAAACCTCCATATATAATATAAAAGTGATAAACTCACATAATAAAAGTTTCATAGGCAAAACCATTTCCTTAAGTAGTTACTTATTTAATTTCAAAATATTCTGAATTAGTGCAAAACTTCTTTGCTTTCTCTTTGAACCTTGGACCCAAATGAAACTCATGATCTCAAAATACAAATCTCTCAGTAAAGAAACCAATAGTCAAAATAAACAGAATTTGAAAGAGGCAGAGAGAATGCACATACATTCTTCAGAAAGCTGCAGGGGTTAAAAAAAAAAAAAAAAAAAAAAAAAAAAAAAAAAAAAAAAATATAAAAAACCAACCAACCTCCACACACAAGTCCTTACTACCATTATTTTTAATCCCTGGAGTTTTTTTTTTTTTTTTTTCTTTTTTCCTGGATACCTGTTCCTCAAAGTGAAAAGAACTGCCAGGTGTTTTCCAGAATATCTTTACTTTCAGAAATTTCAATTTGTATAATATGTTACATATCATGTCACTTAGGTAAAAACTGATCATTGTTGGCAATCTTCTGTTGCCTATTATTTCTGCTGGAGAAGTACAAATATTACCAATCATTCAACACAAAATTGGTAGCTGTGGCTCCACAGTCTTATAAACTGCATGCCAGTCAGCGTATCATAGGAAGATGAAAAGTATGAAGAGAGGAGGATAAAAGAGATTGAAATTACCATGGTGCTAGCAGTCACAAATTCTAAGTTGCACAAGCAAGACCATATGGGAGCTGAATCTTTAACATACATTCTTCACTGGCCTTGGGGGCCCTGGAAATCTTCCGACTCAAGCACTCAGTGGAAGCTTCCTGATTCCACAGGTTTGGAAGCAGAAGAGACTGCATAAACCAATATTTCAAACCTTTGAGATCTGCGTAGAGGGTGTGTGTATATATATATATATATATGTGTGTGTGTGTGTGTGTGTATTTAACTGTTGCTTTGAATAGAAGAATAGAAGGTATCATGAAAAATACCAAAACAAAACAAAACAAAAAACACTTGTCATAGGCAGTTAAGGATGGTGTGGCCGGAAGAAGAAAACCACATAATTCAATGATATATACTCTAAAATCCATTTACTAAGCAGAATGTATCTAGCAGGTGGATAGCAATTTCTTGTCTAAGGTTTCTATTCTACAACAGAGACACACTTCAAACTGACACCAGTCGTGCTCCTCTGGTCCACTTAGATCATGAACCCAGAGGAATGGAACCTGTGCTCTGACTGCATCTTGTCTACATTCCCACTTCCCATGTGTAGCAGTTCCCACACCACTCAGCCCTCTACAGTGTCAGGTGTCCAGAGCACAGGTTCCCATCTTACACTTAAAGGATTATCCATTTCACTTTTTGTTACTTCCTAGGTTTTTAGCACAAACTGACAGTGGCCTCATTACAAATGTCATCCTGGGCCTGGTTTCTTTGATTTTCTCTGCATCTAAGACCAATTAGCGTGCTTTACCAGGGCTTCTATCACCTTATGGTCTCCAATCTCAAGTTTGTTACAAAACTGTGGAGATAGTAATAATTATATAAAAAGGTTGATGTTTCTTTGGTTTTTTTAGCTGCTTGGATTAGCATTAGTCCAGTTTGCTAGAGCTGGACAGATATTGTTGAGATTTCACTTGACTCAGCTTTCAGGTTGGCTCTAGCATGTGAAACTATTGAATAGTTTATTCAAATTCTATTGAAAAAAAAAAAGTTATCAATTTATATTGTCCATTTCCGGCATATGAGTATTCCCTTGTGGTCTGTTGTATTGCTGATTTATTAATCATGACCAAAATCAATGCCTGTTTTAACAGTCAAACATAGACTTCTGATTTAAGAAAGAACAACCAAGCATCATAGAAAAACGTGTTTCTGTTTTAAGATTTTATCCACATATCATCAGCATATAGAATGCAGAATTATTAGAAACAAGCAGTCGTCCTTAAAGAGCAAATAGTAGTCTCAGAGAAAAGCAATAAGGAATGTAAATACAGAATAACTAGTTTCTGTCTATCCAGAAAAGTCTCAATGCCAGAAACTCAACTGCTTGCTGAAATCTGGGAAGTAGATCTTCAAGAACATAAATATATCTTCCATCAAAAAAGCTACTGTTTTGATAATAAGGGGTCAGACTAGTAGATTTTAACAATATCACATTTCTGGATTGGTAGGTGTTCTTACAATATAATGCACTAGATACACGGTTAAGATTTAGCAATGCTAGAAAATGAGTACTCAAAACCATCAGACATTCACAGTAGTCTCCTACAGTGCATTGAACCTTGTCTCTGGAATTTGGCAGAAGTTTAAATGAATGTTACTGCTATCTGTAATGTTCCAGGAACTGCTTGGAAACCAGAAGCGACATCCTGGGGACCACAATAAAAAATAAACTCACATAAACTCATGCTGGTTCCAGTGTGATGACATTTTCAACAAAAATCAGGGGGTCATTTTCTTATTTGTTTGCTTTACTGAGATAAACTTGTTTACACATAGCCTTTCTGAATACCAAACAATCACTGAGTAATTAAAATTAAAATGATTGAGATTATTTATAAAGCATGGTTGTTAGTTTGCTGTGCATATTGTTTTCATTTGAGTTGCAGCATGCCTTTAGTACAAAAAGAAATGTTTAATATTGTTCCACGTAAAAATTAAGAAACAAAAAAGATGAGAACATTCCTTGTTGACTTCATTAGTATTAAATTTATTTTCTGATTTTCACATATTCTTTATAGTTAGTTTATACCTAAGCTGACACCTTCAAATAGACCTATGAAAAATGCAGTTAAAGCAGAACATTTCTGAGAGTTTCTTCTTTTTTTAGCTGCTGCCCTGTAAACAACTATTTAAATAATATTGAAACATTGGTGAATTAAGATAAATTCCTGCCTAGTTCTTAATTTTCCTTTTTCTGTTTCTTATCTGTTCTTGTTGTTCATCCTGTTATTGTCAGTACTTTTTCACACAAGTATACCTCTGAAAGCCTAATCCTCTCTTAAAAAATAATCCCTCTTAACAATTTATTTTTAATAGTGATTTTTTTTTTTATCGGCAAGATATGCATTCAGGTGTATTTTTTACATACTTGTTCCAAAATGAGATAGTTTGCCAGAAGGAATAAATGAATGAAGGCTGTATCACCTACAAGTGGTAAACTCAAGAGTGCAATTGTGCAAACAGGGAAAATTATTTTTCTTCAGTTTATTGTTAATTGGGAGATAGCAGTAAGATCACGAATAACATGCTGGCTTAGCCCAAGTGAAAGCTTATTTTCTTAATGGAAATGACAGGGTCTGAACTCCAACACTGAAACCTCAATCCAGGAACTAATCTTCCCAATATTCTGCCTATATTATTGCATACACTTCTGTACAGGACTGCCTTGCATATCTCAATGAATAAAAACTCTTTATATAATCACTTTTAGGCAAATAACTGTACTTGATAGTTTTGAAGAATGCTTTCTAGTATAAAACTGTTTATATTAGAAGTGCAAACCACACATGGCTGTTTCCAAGTAATACAGAATGATCATACCTTTGACCACATAGATGTCTACATTTAAGCTAGTCTCCCTTTTGCATTGTCGTTTTCATAAGCCATGGAGAGAAACATGGTCTGCCACACCAAGGTTAGTCTGATCAGATAGAGAAATCTAGTTCAGGTGAGATGAGTCATGATCTGGACACGACAATTTATGACCATTACCTAAAAAGAGAAGTAGGGTAGCTCAGACTTAAGTGCTGAGGTTAAAGGATTTACATAGAGTACATCTTTATCTTGAAGGAGATGGAGGATATTTCAGGGATAGTTTTATGTATTGGAAAATAAAACCTATTTATAGCAACCAGGAAAAAAATAAGGAACTATTACTCAAACTTAGTAGTCAAAATCACTGATTAAGGAAAATTTAATGACAGAATCAGAGATTATACATCTCCCTTTATTAAAAATATTAATTTTTAAGAGGATAGGAGTAGAAGCTAAAAGCTCTAGCTTTTCTCTACCTTCCTTTTCTGCAGCTTCTATTAGAGAGCTTCTCTGAAGGCTGGAAAGGAAGCAGAGAGATATTTATTTCTTTATAAAAAGCTTGTAACACAAATCAATACCATGTTAATGGTGGTGGATAAAAAGACTGCAAATACCTCACACATTCTTTCTACAGTCTCCATTTACAATAGTTCATAGCTTATATTGGACAGTTTAGATGCTGTGGCAACATCTTCATGAACACCTTAGGCAGGAAGCCATGTTTCAGGCTCACTGCTTTTGAAGCTTAGTTGCAAGTATAAAAATAGTATATAAAAATAGCATATAAAAATACAGTTCCATCAATGCCTATCTGAACAGAGAAACTCCAAGGCTTTTAAGTTCGTCTCTCATTTGCTACCTACATACTCAAAATGCTCCTTGAACCATTAACAATATAAATGAACCTTGTGAAAAATGGATTGACTACTATTCCAGGGGGAAAGGGAAAACTTGTCTATAAGGAAGCCCCTGAGCATCTCACAGATTAAGGTAAAACAAAATCATTCACTTAGGGATGTACTTCCATATCATACCCTGTGGTGTTTTAAAAGGTAGGAAAAAACCCTTCTGCTTCAAAAATCTATTCTTTAGGTATGATTTCTTTAGTAAATGCCATTTTTAGAATGCTTTAAGTGCTTTAAAAACTGTGTAAATATATTTGGCTGGAAAATGTATCTGCATGAAACAAAATGTTGCAGCATCCTGTGGGAACTAACAGGAAAATGTTAGTTTGGGTCAATTTTCAGTCCTACTTTTTTTCTGCACCTCCAAACTCCACGAAATGTGAAATTTGGGTTTTAAAAGTGTCAGAAAAGAGATGTGCTGTTTTCTTAAACTAATGCTAAGGTGGTTCTGTTCACAAATACTTTTAAAATTTGTTTTCCTAGAATGCAAATAGATGAAAATACACCTTTGTAATAATAATAATAATAATAAAAAACTCCCAAAATTAATTCAGTGCAATTTTTATCTTTAAGATATCATAATATTTCAGACATTTTCATGATTCTCTTTTTCACTCCAATTCAGGATCACTAAAGAAAAAAAATGTGTCAGAAAAAAATATTTTTCATCTACTTCTTGGCTTGTTATCCAAGTAGCAATATACATTCAGAAGTGGGACATACTCAAATCAGTTAATAAAAAAATAAGATCATAATGCTCTAAAAATATTTAAAAGTTGTCTAAATAATAGTTTACTCTCACATAAAAATATTTCAAAATTGTAATAAAACATGTTTAAAGTATAATTTTCACTGCATGAAAAATAAGCAAAAAAAAAGAAATATATTTTTATCCATTCTTTTTTCTTCTTTTTGTTTTCATTCATTCTTTTTTTACCCATTTTTCTTTTCCTGAAAAGAAAAAAAGTGGAAAGCTGAAAAAGAAAATAGAAAAGAAAGAAGCAAAATTTTTCCACCAAACAGATTTCTGAATGATTTTATTTCTTGAAAAAAAAAGAAACAAAAGAAACCTCAAACCTAAACTAATGAATTTAATGTAATTTAACAAATTTTAACATTTAACTTTATTAATTAAATTTCATAAATTTAATCTCCTGTAATTTAACACATGTGAAAAAAAATCCATGTGAAGATACCACAGGATAAATCTAGATCATCTAAATTCAATTTAAGCATATTTCAGACATGTATGTTGCCAAAAGCAAACCAAGATGCACATTTGCATGCCATCAATTCCTCCTGGTACATCTAACATAAACCTTCAAACTTCTGTAGTGCCTATCTTAATTAAATATTCTGTATAGTTTTAATAATCTATTGGTTAGAATTCATATCTAGTAGATATGTATATCTAGTAGATATGACCTGAGTCCTAGCCTGGCAAAATATGGACTTTGGAAGCCAGGAGAATAATTTCAGTATAGTTTGATATAATAGGTTAGGAATGAGCTGTGAATGAATGTGGTGAAAGGATATTCATCATTTATGTTTTATTTATTTATTTATTTTTAAATCAGGTTACAGTTCAAGCACAAATGTGAGGCCTCAGGTGTGAAAAGGACTGGGACAACAGAAAAAGGTTAATAGTCTTTTGAAAGCATGTATTTTTCACAGCTGATTATGAAAGCCTAGACTGCTATCTCAGGTTAGACAATTAATTACATCTGGAGAATTTCATGTGACGCTGTGCTGCATTTGCATTCTTCCTAAGAAGGCTTTCACTAACAACTACTCTAACAATGTCTGTGTCAAGAGACCATCTACCACTGACTGCTTTCTGTCTCACTTACTTCCATTAACAGGCTGATTTTAGTAGTATATTGATTTTGGTCAGGATTTAATTTTCTTCATAGTAGCCCATAAGGTGCTGTATTTTGGATTTGTGCACCACAACAGTCTTGATAAAACAGGAATGTTTACAGTTACGGTACTTAATCAGCGCTATGGCCCTCTCTTCTTACACTGCCCCACCAGCGAGGAGGCTGAGGGTGTGCAAAACATCTGGGAAAGGAGGACAATGCGGGGACATCCAGAATTATGGTATTTGTCTTCCCAAGTAACCATTATACCTGATGGAGCCTGGCTTTCCCAGAAATGGCCAAACATCTGCCTGCCAATGCAAGTAGTGAATGAACACCTTACTTTGTTCTGTTTGCATGCCCAGCTTTGCTTTACCTTTGAAACTGTCCATCTCAACCCAGGAATTTTCTCACTTCTACCTTTCTGATTATCTCCCCTGTTCTGCTGGAATGGCAGTGAGCAAGTGGCTGTGTGGAGCTGAGCTGCCTGCTGGCGTTAACCACAAAAGGTAGAATCACTCTACTCCGTGTGCTGTTACACAAATTCTGATCTAGGAATTGTTCACAGCTGCCTAAAAATAAAAGATTACCAGAGTATCCAGGTATTTTTATCCTACAGTACCAGTTTCTTATTTAACAACTTCAGTGAAATTTGTGAATTAGATTTCTCAGGTCTTAAATGGAATTCAGAGGGGTTTATATTTTTTTGGTAAGGAAGATGCCTGATGAGGTTTAGCAGTCTGATGTATCACTTATCTTTTTAAAGAAGTACATCTACATGTCTGTGTGATGAGATACCATACATAAAACTGCAAAGTCACATTAATCCATATATATTTTAAATTAAAAGATTTTAATTTAAATCTTTCTGTCTTGAGTTTGGCTTATAAGACTTTGTTGTCTCCTTACTACATCACAAAGTTATTTAAGTTATTCTACAAGGTTAAGTTGATATTGTAAGATAGCATTCCATGTACTAAAAGGGAAAAAAAACAACAATAACAATGAAAACAAACAAAAAAACAACCCTCATAAAAATTCATATTAAAATTCACTGGTAATTTTAAGGTCTTGCAGATACCATCACAGCTGATGTCATTTAACACCCTGTAAATAAATAAGATTACTACCATGGATACAGATGCAAATACAACGTACAATAAAGAAATACCCTTACAGTTCATTTCATTACTTCTGTGCAAACAGTGCATATCTAACTTAAGACAAAGTCTTCCTTTGAAATGCACTTTTCTGTAAGAAAAAAAAAAAATGATATCTTATGAAGAAATACATCTTTAAATTACTTCTGTTCTTTCTCTTGAACTATAATTACCAAAGGATTGCCATGAAAAGAGCTAAAGGCTATAATTAATATTGTTCTCTCTTTCTTGGATGAAACATTTAAATACAATGCGTTCTTTCATTGATCTCCCTGCAGACAAAGTTATGCCAACCCTTTTTTTAGAAACAAGTTTCCTACTCAATTTCCCCTCCTTATAACTTTAAACAGCATGTTCTTTTACAGTTCCCAAATGTTCAGAACTACTTTCAGAATAACAATGAAATTGAAGACATGAAGATTGCAATCATGTTAACATTTTTCTCTGCATTAATTTTTCACAGTAAATGATTAACAATTATTTTCTGATTCTTCTTGCACTGATTTAACACATCAAAATTGGCCTGCAGAGGGTTCCAGAGATTTTCTCTACAAGAGCTTCAGTTCTCTGAGGATGTAGAGCCAAATTAACTAATCAACCTGCAACTCAGTGTAATTTTTTTTTTTTTTTCCTTGTGCATAGTTGAAATGAAGAAGGAAAGAAAGCAAGCAACCCTACACCAGAACAAGAATGTGTCCTATGGGGACAAGATATGGCCTTCAGATAGACAAGCATGGATTGCTGAGCATTTTGTTAAAACAGCTACTACACTCATACACAATGAGAATCTAATTTCAGAAGTAAGCCTTAGATATCCTGTTCCAGTTTTCAGATTTTGTTTTTTTTCTTATGGTCAAGACTATATTTTCAATAGCTTCAGTATCAAAATACTATATATTGCAAATAGTGTTAATACATCCTGGAAAATAACCAGGCCACTTTAGGAAGCTGATGAGTTCTTTCGACATTAATTGTTATGTTCTTGAAATGTCTGTCCCACTATCTTCTGTTATTAACTTCTACAAATGAAGACGTTAAATAATCTTGTACAGCCTTAATAAGACTTTGTATAAACACACAGTGTCATCTTAGAATTAGTAGTGCGTGACTGTCATGACATTATTTTATTTTGTTCTACTTTTCCACTCCAGAAATAAAGACTTTACACTATAATTTTTCCTTTAATGCTTTTAACATCCTTGTAAAATTAAACAAATGAGAAACGAAATTGTCATTAAAACCCAGGACAAGGTTGATATTTTCAGGAAACAGGTCCTGTGTAAGAACAAATTCCAGTCTCTGTCTGATGAGTTTACTATAAATATTTTCGTAGACAATCAAAACAGACAACTTCATTAAAATTCAATTTCTTCTTCAGTTTGCTATTACACATTTGTAGATTAATATTCTTAGAGTGTTGGCTGAAATTCCTTATTGTTATGCCTAGGCACTCTGACCTTGGGATGTTAATCTGAACACAAACATCTATCTCTGCCTTGTCACTGTTTTAGCTTGTGTCTTACTATCAAATCCCTTAAATGGGTGGATATCCATCACTTTGCTGCCATAGGCCTGAGTTGATTTATGGGTGATATCTAGACGCAATAGTTATTCTGAACAGTTTAATGCTTCATAAAATAGAGCAAGAAATTTCATAGTACTCTTGTACTCTGTACTGAGAGATATTGAACAGTTGTAGTTATCAATTTATCATACCATGGGATAATATACGTGCTGACTTTCCATTACTTAAGTCTTGTATTAGTCAGTAGTATACTATGCAGTAACTGTATACCTGAAAGAGAAAAGAATCTAAGTAAAATGCAAAGGTTCCTTGACAATGTTGCACGTAAATTTTATTCATGCTGTTGTACTTTGGGAGCTCTGAATTTTTAGCACTGTTTTGTAACATTCTACCCAGTGAGAAGAGAGATGTAAGCCTTTTAGGTTTCACAAAACCAGTAACAGATATCACACTGGATGTAAAAATTATGTTTGAATGTGAAGAACAGCAAATTTAATTCTATACATATATGCTTAGAGAGGATCAAAGGGAAATCATATTAATTAATAATATTCTGTAAAAAGGATACTTCTATTTATCTCCATCTAAGGAAAAAAGAAAGAAAAAGAAACATCTTCTCAGAGGAAATAGTAGCATTGTTAAAGCAGGCTTTTCCATTAGTTATAGTTCAAAAGAAACATAGTGAACAGTTTTGCTTTTGTATATTTGTTTAGGTATGTAGTTTAATCACTAGGTACAATAAATATTTTTTTTATATTTCATTTGAGTATCTAAATATCCAGTCTGTGAAGTGAAAAAAAAGAAGGTCCAATATATTATGTAAGAGAGGTGCTGTTGCAATAAAGGAAATAAAATGAATTGCGTGTGTGGATATGTGTATGGGGTGGGGTAAGTGGGGTGTATTATTTTAATTTAATTCTTAATTGAGATTTCTAATATAGAGGTTTTTTTTATTGTTGGTGATGGTAATGAGTTTTTCCCCTGATGATTTAAAAAATGCTAAAATTTCTAAATTTTGACAGAATGAAAATCTGAGAAGAAACCTGTGTTAAATTCTACACACCGTAAGTATTATTGTCTATATAAGATACTAGGATATCAGGATAATTCAGATGGGAACAGACCTCAGGGTCCAGCATCCTGGACAAAGTAGAGTCAGCTGCTTAAAACTATATCCAGTACATTCTTGAAAACCTCGCAGAATGAAGACTGCAAAATGTAGCTAGGCAATTTTTTGTTTGCTTTTAGTTGTAAATACTTTGGTTGGTTACAGTTATTAAATGTGCACTATGAACTAAGCATTCAAACTCGACCAAGAAGTGAATTTCTTTAAAGTGGTATTATTTCCACTAAAATTTGTAGGCATATTTTAAATTGTTTTTTTATCATGCAATGACTCATATATTAAAATATAAAGATTCAGCAGAGAGCTTCTAATACTCATTAAAGAGTAATTTAAAAGAAATAAGGGAAGATCATGGATATTAATTTCATTGTTTTGTGGCTTATTTACTTTTCTATAGAGTGAAGCTGACATATGCAAATGTCTGTCTTACATTCTGTCGCAGGCTTCCCAAAGGCCTAGTATTTCTAAGGCTTAACAATTTTAATAGTTTTCTCAAAAAGATAATAAAAAAACCCCTTTTCTAAAAAAAAAAAAAAATTATTGTTTTAAAGTAGAGGAAACTCTTAATCTTGGCATATAATAGCAATTCTGCAGTATTTTTGTTTTCTTGCTCATATTCTTATAGACAGCAATAATTTTCTCCTAATACTCCTATTTGTTCTTTTTTTCATAATTTTATGCAGGGGAGTATTTTCCTGTCAGTACTTAAGTAGTGTATATTATGACAAGGGGGATAAAGTCCCTCCCACTGGAAGTGAAGGTAAGGAACATGGTCATTTGAGGAACCCGAACATACACAAGTCTATGGGACATGAGGAAATGAATCCCAGAGTCCTGAGGTAACTGGCTGGTGTAGCTGCTAAGCCACTCTCCATAATATATGAAAAGTTCTGACAGTCAGGTGAAGTCCCTGATGACTGGAAAAAGGGAAACATTATACCCATTTTTAAAAAGCGTAGAAAGGAGGACCATACGAACTTCTGACCTGTCAGCCTCACTTCTGGGCCTGTGAAGATGATGGAACAGCTCCTAGAAGCTATAGTAGGGCACATAGTGAAGCCATTCTGGCTATCTCAAATCACCTCCCTGTCATCTAAGGACACACAAGTGGTGTCCCTCAGGGGTCTGTGCTGGGACCAGTAGTGTTTAATATCCTCATCAATGATATAGAGAACGGGATTGAGTGCACCCTCAGTAACTTTGCAGATGACACCAAGCTGAGTGGTGTGGTCAATATGCCAGAGGGACAGGATGTCATCCAGAGACACCTGGACAAGCTTGAGAATTGGACCCATGTAAACCTCATGAGGTTTAACAAGGCCAAGGCCAAGGTCCTGCACCTGAACTGTGGCAATCCTCATTATCAGTACAGGCTGGGGGACGACGTGATAGAAAGCAGCCCTGTGGAAAAGACTTGGGGGTACTGGTGGATGAAAAGCTCGACACAAAACAACAATGAGCAAGTGCAGCCCAAAAGGCCAATTGCATACCGGGCTGCATCAAAAGAAGCGTGGCCAGCAGATGGAGAGAGGTGATCCTGCTGCTCTACTCTGCTCTGGTGAGACCTCACTTGGAGTCCTGTGTCCAGGTCTGGAGCCTTTGATACAAGAGGGACATGGATCTTTCGGAGCAGGTGCAGAAGAGGACCGCTTACAAGGGTGTGTAGCAACAGTTAAAGGGGCAATGGCTTTTAACTCGAGCAAAGTAGGTTTAGATTAGACATTATGAAGAAGTTCTTCATTATCAGGGTGTTGAAACACTGGAATAAGCTGCCCAAAGAGATGGTGGAGGCCCCATCCCTAGAGACATTCAAGGTCAGGCTTGATGGGGCTCTGAGTAACCTGATCTAGTTGTGGATGTCATGCCAGATGCAAGACTTTGCATTTACCTTTGTTGAACTTAATGACATTCCAGTCAGTCCTTTCTTCCAGCTTCTCAAGGTCCCTTTAAATAGCAGCTGCGTCCAACCCATTGACCATTTCCTTCTATTTGCTCTCTGTAAAACTACTGAGAGGGCAGTCTGTGCTGTAATCCAGGTTGATAATAAAGAAATTAAGTGGTGTTGGTTGAGTAGTGGTCTTTCAGACATACCACCAATAACTAGGCACCAGCTGGATTTTCTACAGCTGATGACAATTTTTAAATTTAGATAAAACAGTCAATTTTCACCAACCCTATTGTTTGCTTCTCCAGCCTACAACCATTCATTTTAACTCTGTGAGACTATGGAAGGGTATGTAAAAGACCTTGATAAAGTCAAGGCAAATAATATCTACTGTTCATTCTCCTTTTGTGTAACTGAACTATTTACTGCATTGCTGAAGGCAATCTGCTTGGTCAAGCATGATTTGTAGCCTTTGGGAAATCCACTCTTGTCAATTGTATTCCTCTTTTTTTTTTTTTTTTTATAATACCCTCAGGATTGGTTACCATGCAGTTTTCCAGATAGTCTTTCTTTCCAGTCTTGAAGATGGGTGTGGCATTAGCACTTTCCAGTGCTCAGGAAACTTTGGTTTCCTACCACTTTTCAAAGATTATAGAAAACACCCTTGTAATGGCATTGATCACCTCTCCCAGCACTTTGGGTACCTCCCACCTGTCTCCATGGGCCTTCTTCTGTCCTGATGCTTTAAACATGCCCTAGCTGTTTTTTTCTTAGTTGTGAGTAACAGTTTATTGCTTCCGTTTAGAAGAAAATAGATTTGGAAACTGGAAAGTGTCTGGAAGCACAGAACAAGCAGAAATCACAAAGCTGGACACTGCAAATAAAGAACTGGTGCCAGGGCAGTCACAGGGGCTGGATGAAGGTTCAGGGGTCTGTGCCCTGGAGCCCCTGATAAGGAGTGTGGGATGGAGCGGGGGCTGCTTGCCTTTTTGCCTCCCCTAGCTCAGGGCAGTTCTCTACTCCCTGCAGATGCAGATAAGGAAGTTTTCTGCTGATTCCATGGAACAATTGTCTGCCCACAGCCCCATCCCCACACTTTACACATCAGTAACAAAAAAAATTCTTGTCCCACCTAGTGTGTGGGACAAGAATTCAGCACCAAGTCTCAGGGACTGACTGACAGGTCTGTTCTCCTCACCCCCAAAGCAGGGACGCCTTTGGGGAAGATTTGCAGCCTCGGGTCCGCCGAGTGATTTTCCCCGGGAGATTATTATTATTG
>NW_008599325.1:27386-29886 GCF_000691845.1 Merops nubicus
AAGTTCAGCCGCCCCCAGCCCCTCTAATTGCTGAGGGCCAGCTAGAAAACAAGGGGATTTGTCTCTTACCAAATTTACCTCTCCCTTGCCCACACCTACCCCTTTCCCTTCATGCAACAGAAAGTCAGATACAAAAACTGACCAGTGAAAACTGAGGGAGCAGGTAACCAACAAAACCAAGTAAACACCACTACATGTAACAGAAGGAAATATATCTTTATTCCCACAAAGCTAAACTGTTCAAAACTTCATGCTTTCCTTATGGTCAGACATCAGGTACTGCATTAAAAATTACTTTCAGCTGAATCTAACAGATATTTTGTGCCTGAACATAAACACTTATTTTTGCCCATTTCTCTGTCTTTGTATATCTGGTTTCTCAGAAAAAAGACACCCACACAGAGCTTTATTTTTTTATTTTTTTATTTTTTAAAAATTATTATTTTTACGGAAAGCTATTGTAACATTCTGTGAAAAGAGTAGCTGTGATATTAATTTTTCAATTGATTAGGTGAAAAAATGTAAAC
Organism: Merops nubicus; assembly: GCF_000691845.1. NCBI lineage: Eukaryota > Metazoa > Chordata > Aves > Coraciiformes > Meropidae > Merops > Merops nubicus. The sequence goes on from NW_008599325.1 coordinate 27,914, forward strand.
AGTATAATGAATGGTGTATCACTAAATATTTTTATAGGTTGAATGATGTTGAGGTAACATTTCTGGTAAAATATTTCAATATCCAAGCTGATGCCAAATGTCTAGGGACTCAGTTGTAAACTTTCAGTGGGGTATGGCTATGGCAAATCAGGGTGTTCTTATGCCTTTACTGTGTGTAATTTCTTCTTCCACTAGGGAATTACACTGTCTTTAGAACTTTCATCAAAAGCCATACAAAGCTTGAAGGTTGTTTTTATTATCCATTTGTGTGTTTTCTAGGCAACAGTTTGGCAGTGATTTTAACAAGCTCCCTCTTACTCCTTCCCTTCTATCACTCTCACTTTCTGCACTGAATGAAACTGGATACAACAAAATTTTTTATCCTTTGACAAAGGGACTCACAACTCTGGAGAAAAAGATTACTAAAAAAAGGATATATTTTCTCCAGTTGTAGTCAATATTTGGGGAGGGGCTCAGCAATGCTTTTTGCTATACTAAGTGAAATTGAGCAGAATGGTTTTCTTTAATACATTCAGATTATTGGAATACAAGGGAAGTGACTGAATAAGCCATTTACATTAACATGTCAAGAATTACACAGAGGTAACTTTAGCACTGTGTTTTATTGTTTCTTCCTTGTTTCAGAATGATTATTGTCTGACTTTTTCACAGCAAAATGTCAAGCAACGGAGTCAGGCCATTACTAGGATTTTACTGCCAACGGGGGTACAAACAGTAATATAGATTTTGAGGCAGTTGTGGTAAAACTGCATCCTGACCAAAAGCTGTACCAGCAACAATTTACTGCATTTTTGCTGTCTGGAGTGAATTCCACAGCCCTGCATACATTGAAATCTCCTTAATAAAGACTATAATTTACCTAATTTAAAGGAGTCAAATATTTATTACCCAGGTAAGTGCACTATTCATGATGATGCAGTGCAAGATGGAACACATCTACCTCCTTTCCAACACTGTGTAGTAACAAATACAGTTTTCATGCAACTGGAAGAGGAGAGATCACGAAGATGAGGAACAATTCAGTATCAAAGACATTAGGGCAGTGAGTTGTGAAGGGTGGATTTGCCTTTCAGTTCCAATATTAACATAGTGTCTATAATTTACACAAAACCAGTCAGGATAGGAACACATCCAAGTGCCTAATTGTCCTAACCACTACATTGTACATTCTTTCAACAGAGAGAAAGAGGGAGGATTTCACTGTTGTTTTCTCCCCACACATTCTTCCTACCTATTGTTCAGAGCCCACATTGCCTTTGTGATTCTACTTTGAGAGCCACATAGCTGAAGGCTGCAGATAGCACACTTCTGCTGAGCATGTTCTGAACATTTACTAAACTTTCAGGTGTTGTGTCATGCTGGATTTGGCTCTCAATCTCTAAGCCAAATTTATCTGGTGTTACCAGGTGTTACCAGGTGTTATATGAAGCTGGACCATTGGCCACTCCACTCTTTGTCCTGGGGTACCCAATAGCCGCTGGCAGAGCCCCTCCACATAGTGACCCTGATGCTCTCAATCATAAGCATTGGTGGGTATGCTTCAGATTGGTTCAAATTCCCATGGTGCCTGGTGAATGACTATCACTGTTGCCGTATTACACATTTCTGGTAAAGGGTAATTGTAGGGGAGCCGCCTGTGGGTAAACAATATCTGAGCAGACCTAATCTTCTGCCAAGCTACCTCGCTAACTCCACTCGTATACACTTATTGACATTATTAAATCAATATAATTTTCATTAGTGGATTTTTGCTGTTGTTTTGGAATTATTGAATGTCCTTACTGCAAAGCACTGTTATATAAAAATAAATATCAGCTGATCCTTTCTCTCCCTCTCCATTGACCCTTCCCACTAAATGGTGTAAATGCATTTTTTTGTTTTGTTACAATTGGTGACCTGTCACAGGACATCCAACACAATTCATATTAGTGTCTGAATGCAGGTATCAGCAG
>NW_008599325.1:29917-33936 GCF_000691845.1 Merops nubicus
TCCTAGCTTCTTCCAGGAGATGTAAATTTATATGTAAATACTGTCTTTAATATGTCTGTGCTTCCTGCAGCCCAAGATACATACACTGGAGACAGATTTCATGTAGATACCAAAAGTAAAGTCATGTATTCAGAAATATGTAATCCAGATTAGTTGGAAAGACATATGATAGACAGTTCCAGAGCTCCTTCTTTATCTTGATGTGGGATGATGTACTCTGTGACAGCACTTATACTTCCTTATTCATCACAGAGATAGCCCATATAGTTAAATTATTATATTGCTAACATGATAAAGCTAGCAATAAAAGAAAGTAAAGTCAGATTAAATTAATCCCACCATCATTTTCTGAAAAAAATAGGTGAGAATCAAAGAGAAGAATTAATGACTGAAGAGAAAATCCCATTTTAAGCAAACACCAAATCTCTATTATCTTGCCTAACAGATCAATTTTTTTTAAGTAGTTAAACTTCCATTTTTTTGTTTACTTTGAGAGACAGTAAGATGTTAAAGAAATAAAAATGATAGATGCTGATTTATGGTAATATGAAAATTAATAATAAATCATAGAATCACACAGAATCACACAGAATCACTATGGTTGGAAAGGACATTTAAGATCATCACATCCAACCATTATCTAACTCTACCAAGCCACACCTACACCGTATCCCTGAGCACCCCATCTAGGCAGCTTATAAATATATCCAGGGATGGGGATATAATGACTTTCTTGAACTTTCTTCCATGGTAGGAGTTGGTGAATCACACAACAACTGATTATCTGAGAGATTAAATTTTGAAGCTCTCACCTGATCAGAACTGAAACTGAGATACAGATGTACCCAAAACTTAGCTGCTCGGTATTTAAAAAGCTAAAACTGAGTCTCAAACCCACATAATAAAAGGAAAAAATAATATATTCAGAAAGAAATGTGCACACTTGTCAATGTAATCTAAAAATGCTATAATCTAATCTGAACAGATTAATTTCACAGAATGATTTTAGAGGACCACAAGTGAGTCAGTGCTGAGTCTGCCTAGTTTTCAGATTTATTCTTAAATACAGTACTGATGATCTTATTAAATTCTGTCCTTTAGCTCCAGCAAATTCCTGATCTGCATTTTAACTGCATTTTTTGAGTTGAGAAGTACAAATGGTTCCTTCACTATTTCTCAAAAGCTCCTTGCTTAACCATAAAATGAGCAGACTGATAACTAATATCTGCTGTTTATGGAAATATCAGCTTCATATCACTACTTGGACACATCTCTAATTTGTGTATGTTCTATATAATCTTGCTGTACCAGAGAGATATTTCCTCCTAGTTGTACACCGTTACTTTTTTTAAAACTCAAACAGATTTTTAAACAGGTTTGTTAGCACTCACTTATGCAGCTTTGCAGATGCATCTGTCACAACTGTGAGCAGATAAAATGGGGTCATTACCCAAGCAAATGGAACATCACAGGATTTATACAGAATCCTTTTTCTGTGCACACAAAATAACTGGATATGTGTTTTACACTCAGAAAATATTTAACTTGTTCACTTGTGAGAAACACAAAAAACTCTTTTAATTTCTCAGAATTTGTTTTTTCCCCTCTGAAACATTCTGTACACTGCCTTTTTGAGAAATCAGTGTGTAAAGTTGCAGAGAAAGCTCAACTGAAGTAATTTAGAGACAGTAATTACCTCCAGATTATTGTTATTGTAGTTCTTACCACACACCACGAAGCAGAAAATAAGAGTCTCTGACTCAGAGAATACTGCAAAGATGTTGTAAAGATCCCCACAGTGAGGCTGTGTGTGTCACTTCATTGACAAAATTAGTAAACAGATAATTGCAAACATTTAAGCATGCTTTAGGAAGTAATGGCAATTTTAAAAGGCCATTTTTATACATAAATGTACATTTAAGCAAATCTATAATTGCTGTTTTATCTATATTCCAGTTAAAACTCTTTATAGGTTTACAATGCCCATGTACTTTTAGATGAAGAAACCTACTTAAGTAGTTGAATCACTTTAGTACCTTGTACATTCCCTATTTCAATGGCAATCTGCAGACTACAAGTTTAATGTTTTAAGAAAGAATGGGAATTAAACACAAAACACAAATCAAGAACAGCATAAACAGTACAGCCTTAATTAAATTTGTCCAGGTTTGCAGATAAAACCCAAATCAGATTAATGTAAAACTTCTAGAATATTATAGTGCATTCCATCTTTTCCTTCCATCAACAGTAATTTCCCCCCTTCCTAATTGTCATTTCCTTCTCCTGTCCTCTTCACTCACTAGAAGAATTTGACCCTAAAGTACTGCACTCCTCACAAACAGCAAAAGATGAAACAGTTTAAAATCAGCTTGTCCTACTACATTTGCTTTAGATTTTATATTTTTAATTGCTTTTTTATTTTTTTTATATATTTATGTATTTTTTAATATTTGTGTATATTTTAAAATACATTTTTGTATTCACAAAGTTGTGAGGGATTTATTTCATTTACTGCCAAGTGAAAGCTAATGCAAAGCAGGAGTCTATGCAATGTAGCAGCAGCTGTTCTTTATTGCTCATCATGAAACTCTTCTTCTATTTTGTGATTCTTGCACCTTGTTAAAGTTAATTGTTATACTAGTTTTTCACAGAGAAAAAAGGTTATTCATAATATTTCATCAAAGCAACCGATTTCAGTATATGAACTATCTAATTATCTTAATCACTGGATACCAGATACTTAAAGAAACACATTCTGTGCTATTTATCTAAATATAAAAATAAACTATTATTATACATTAATTTTCAAACAAAACACAACACTGTGCAGATCACACATTCCAGAGGTGTAAATTCAGAAATTTGATAACACACTACTACATTTCTGTACTCTGTTTCACACAGAAATCTTCAACATTTGTTTTAGTTGTATGAAAAGCCAAAATATCACCTTTTCAAGGTTATTTTTTTTAAGAGGAATTGACAATTACATAATTTTCAAGATAGTCCTGTAGAGCGTTAGCCTTCTTCCCTCTGAAGAGCTGTGAATCTCATGGTAACTATTTTCTTGCTACCATTTTCTTTTTTCTAATTTCAATTCCCAAATAGATTGCTTTTCTATATTGTGTCATGGCTACCTGACTTGAAAGATTCAGCTGACAAATTTACAGTGGAAGAAGTATGTGGACTGTCATCTATCTTGACTTTGCTAAGGCCTTTGACACTGTCCCCCACAGCATCCTCCTTTCTAAGTTGAAGAAATATGGGTTCAGTGGATAAGAAACTGGCTGGACGGTTGCTCCCAGAGAGTAGTGGTCAAAGGCTCGACGTCTAGCTGGGAAAAAGTGACAAGTGGTGTCCCTCAAGGATCTGTACTGGGACCAGTGTTGTTTTAACATCTTCATCAGTGACACAGACAGTGGCATCGAGTGCACCCTCAGCAAGTTTGCTGACGATACTAAACTGGGTGGTGCAGTTGACATGCCAGAGGGACAGGAGGCCATCCAGAGGAACCTGGAAAGGATGGAGAGGTGGGCTCAGGTGAACCTCATGAGGTTCAAAAAGAACAAGTGCAGGGTCCTGCACCTGGGGAGGGGCAATTAACATTACCAATAGAGGCTGGGAGAGGACACGTTAGAAAGCAGTCCACTGGAGAAAGACCTGGGGGTAATAGTAAATGAGAAGCTGGACATGAGCCACCAATGTGCAGCAATTGAATCCTGGGCTGCATCCAAAGAAGCGTGGACAGCAGATGGAGAGAGGTGATCCTGCTGCTCTACTCTGCCCTGGTGAGACCTCACCTGGAGTCATGGGTCCAGCTCTGGAGCCCCCAGCACAAGAAGGACGTGGAGATGTTGGAACGTGTCCAGATGAGAGCCACAAAAATGATCCAAGGGCTGGAGCAGCTCTCCTGTGAGGACAGGCTGAGGGAGTTGGGGTTGTTCAACCTGGAGAAGGGGAGGATCTGGGGGGACCTTATAGCGATCTTCCTATACCTGTAAGGGGCCTACAAGAAAGCA
>NW_008599326.1:0-13968 GCF_000691845.1 Merops nubicus
TAAAGGATTCTATGATTCTATGTCCCAGCTCCCTGCAGGGGACCACTGGCATTAGCCCTGCAGGGAGCTGCCCCCACTCCACACCTGGGGCTTGGGGTCTGCGGGGCACAGTGGGGCTGTTCCTGCCCAGGTCTGCAGCAGGCTGAGCCAGGGGGAGGGGCCAGGTTAAGGCAGAGGCTGTTGGGATGTCTGATGAGGATGACTTTCCTCACCAGTGTGGGTGGCAAGGAACCTTCCAAACCAAAGCAACAGTGGCTTTTGGAAAAATCCCAGCTGGGATGTTCTCCTGTGGGCTCCCCAAAGTTCCCTCTAGAGCTGCAGATGACACTTTGAGATGTGCTTCAGACTTTCCTTCTTTTTCCTTCTTTTTCCTTCTTTTTCCTTCTTTTTTTTTTCACCTTTTTCTTCTCTTTTCCTTTCTTTCTGTCTTTGCCTTTCTTTCTCTCTTCTGCTTTCTCTGTCTGTCCATCTTTCCACCTTTCCCAGACCTCAGCAAATTCCAGGAAGGCATCAGTTGTCTTTAACACCCAAAGGAAAAATCGAAGGGAAGGGTTCAATTACTTGCATGAAAAATGAGTCTCCTAACTGAGGTCTATCCATTTGCTAGTTGTGCTTGTTTTAAAACTGAATTATAGAGACTGCACATTTTTCCGGAGACAAATGCATTAATTTTTCTCCACACAGACAAGAGGGAAGCAGAGGGAAAATAAGATAATAAGAGTTTCCTCAGTGATTTATATGCCTTTGTGAAAAATAATGGGGCAGCCCGTGGGGGAAGGGGCAGGGGGGTGGCAGGGCCGACTACGAGGAAAACTGCCAGAAGTCCAGCTAAGATTGTTGGTTTTAGATGATATAAGATCACTTTGTGTCTCTGGCTGGCTTGAAAAATCTCTCTTTCTTTCTCTCTCTATACACACATCAAATATATACCATATGATGCACTTAAAATCAGCACGGGCTATGCTGTTTATACAGGAAAGGATTGTGTTTCTCGCCGACCTCTCCCCAGCCCTCCTTCTTCTGCCGAAGGATAAACTGGGACCTTTTGAAAACAAAGTGGTGGCTACAATTTTTAACAGATTTGCTCTTGTAAGTATTTATATAGGGCAGGGGAGCCCTTCCCCAGGGCCAGCTGCCTGCTCTCTCCGGCCAAAACCAGGGGGGTTGAGTTTATTTATTTTATTTTTTATCTGTTCATTTTGGTTTGATTGATATGCTAAAAGAGATATTTTTATTATAGCGCATAGTAAATTGGGTTTCTTTATTGCTCATGAGAGCTGTTTTCCAAAATTGGACTATTTATGTAGTGTGCTGATTGCAATGTATTTCCGACCTTAATGTCTTACTGTAGGGAATGAAAAAAATAGAATGAAATGTATTTTTTTTTTTTTTTTTAAATAAAACCTGCAAACCTTTTTTGAAATAAGGTGGAATGGGTAACTCATCCTGGAGAAGATGCTGTGGCACTCAGCAGCTCCAAGGAAATCATCTCATTTGAGCAAGGAAAGGCTTTCGGTGGGAACTGGAGACTCTGGAAGGGTTTGAAGCAGTTTTGTGGTTTGCCCAGTGGTATAATCCCCAGGAAAACTCATCCAGGAGGCCAAAGGCCACCAGGGCTGTAGTACCTACGCTGACGTTTCTCTGCAGTTACTTATGGGAATTATTCAGTGGATTTATTCCCCGCCGGTTTCCGAGTGGTGAATCCCACGGCGTTCGGGCGGCTGCGAGAGCAGAGGGGGCTGGGGGGGAGGGGTGCTTTAAAGCAAAGCCTGAAGCTGTTCTAGGGCAGATGGTTAATTGTGTGGTTCAGTTTACTTGCCTAATGCAAATCACATCCCCTTTGCCCGTGGTGCTGGGGGAAGCAGATTCCTCGTTGTTTGGCTAAAAACTGGGCTGAGATTTCACCGTGTCTCCTGTAGCTCCCCTGGGAAGCTCCCCTGCAGCCAGAAGGCTTCGTGGTCCACAGCAGAGCATCACCGTGTCTCCAGGGCTGGTGGAGAGGAGAAACATCAGCTCCCATGGAGAAGGGCAAGGATAGGGATAAGCTACCAACACCATGTTGGTTTGCAGGACTCAACCTCCCATCTTGATGGCCCCAGGGCTGTGAAGGTGCTTTAGTGGATGGCAGCATCCCCTTCTATCCCAAAACCAGGCACCGGCTTGTGTCTGTGGGTCTGGGGCCCTCTGGTGCCCTCCAGCCTTGGACCGGGAGGGTGTTTCACAGGGTTCCCAACTTCCCCAATGGGCCTAATTGAAGCCAAAAGAAATTTTTCACAGATTCATGGCTTTTCAAAGGAGAAATTTGCATATTAATAAGAAGCTGTTCAGACTGATTGGCTTAATGTGTTTGGGGTAAGTATAATTAAATGTCAAGGGAAATATATCATGAAGTAATGAAGTTGAAGCTAATTTATCAAAAAATGAGTCCTAGAGAGGGAGACATTTCCAATAATAAACAGTTCTTTAACCTTCCTCTTTAAGATGATTTGCTTAGTCAGGGCTGAAATATGTGGTCTTGAAGATCCTCAAGTGGGAGAGGCAGGAGATGGTTATTGGTCTGGGGGTGGAGGTTTTTCCATGTTCTCCCCAGTAGAAATCCTGCTGCCCCAGAAACCCAAAGCTGAGCCCATCAAGGTGGTTCACCCAGGTCCTGGTGGGGGAAGGTGCAGCTCTGGGAGGGTGTCTGGGGGGATGTACATGTGTAAGACTTCAGGGGTGGCCTTAGGGAAGAAGGACAAGCTTGAGGGTTCGTGGTATCAGATGCTGGGTCACTTATGGTTTGTTTTTTTCTCTTCTGTAAGCTCTTCAGAGCACGTGCCACGTGCTGCTCTGTTCCAGGGAGAAAGATCAGCCCATAACAGGCACATCTTTGATACAAACCCAAAACGCAGAGCACATCCAGAATTGCAGTGCAGGTCCCAAAACTGGGTTCTTTAACATGGTAATTGAAGTGCAGGCTGAAGGCCACGCCACTGCCTGTGACTCTTCCACATCCTTCTGTGTGATGGGAAAAGGTGGTGAGCTCCTCCCCATGGCACAGCCGTGCCCTGGGCAGAGGGGCATCCTCAGCAAGCCTCTGCTTTGGGTGGGTACTGGGTTCGTCGGTCTCATTTCCAGCCATGCTCTGACCACCCTCCTTGGAGTCACTTGCAGCTCTTGATTTGCCCTTTGCTCCCTTGCAAAGGATAAAGGCAGGGTGCAGGCTGTAAAAAGGATTGTGCCCATCATCTCAGCTGGAAAATCCCCCTTTGGCACAACGTGGCTTGGAGGGGAATCAGCAGGTTGCAGCAGAATAGAGACATCTGTAGATGAGAGCAGAAGTAATGTCTATTTTCATTAAGAGGCACCACAGTTACAATAAAACCAGCAGCAAAAAGCCAACAGAACCAGCCACCAGAAGCCTGAATTTACCCAAGCAAATCCAGCTGGGAAATGAGGAATCACTTTTCATTTGGGAGTGCAGTGGAAATATGACAAAATCACTGTGTGCCTGATTTGCTCCCTTGTCAGAATTAGCTGGTGCTGCAGGGATTGGGCAAACGGCCCATGCCTGCTGCCCGGAGCCCTGAGCACTGCTGGGGTTAAGCTCTTGCTGGGGAAGGCACATGGTGCTGGGGAGCCCACTGAGGTGGAAACCTGAGGGGGAACCTCTGCAGGACTTTTTGGTAGCAACGGTGGCTGATGACCATCCCCAAGCCCATCAGAGAAAGCTCCTTCAGAGGGTGCCTGGTGGTGTGTCCATTCCTGTATGAAGGATGGAGATGGAGTAAAGAGGGCTATGGCCAAGGGCTCCAAGCTCTTCATCTGCTGCTGGTAGGTGGACAGCTGGGATTTACCAGCCACACCACTGGGCAGGGCCCAGCATCTTCCCAGATGGATGCTTTAGCCGTTGAAAAGAAAATAACTACAAAATGCCCCTTTTCCACCCCCAGCTGGTCAGCCTGGAGGAGGCTGCGGTGCCACCCGTGGTTGCCTCAGCTCCACTGAGTTTCTTGTTCCAGCAAAGAAAATCAATGGCTTGCACAGCTAATGGCAGCAGAGAGCTTCTGCCTGTCGATAGCACTTAGGCTCTGTTGATCTCTGGGAGATGCCCAGCTATTCTTCCCAACACAGCAGATTTTAGGGAGCCTCTTGGCACGGTTCCTTCTTCCAGCTTGGTCAGGGGTTCCCAGGACATCAGCATCCCCTCTCACCACCAGCATCACCTTTGCTGGGAGCCAGGAGGCTACCGATGCCTGGTGGCACTGCCGTGCTCCCCGCTTCCCTGCTGCCCTCAGAGCAGCGTCAATAATTAATCAGAGCAATTAGGCAGAGGGTTGCACGCTGTAATTAGCTCTGCTTAGTGCAGTCGCCCTTCCCGGGCGCTGAGAGCACAGTGAGGGGACAGTGCTGTTGAGCAAAGCCCCCTGGGCAGCCCCTCTTTGTGTGCAGATCCTCCCCTGCCCCTTCGGAACCCCCCCACGACTCTGGTGGCCCCATCGCCACAGGGCTGGGAAACCAAAGCTGCTCTTGGGGGGCTCACTGAACCCCTTCTCCTGGGGATACTGCTGCTAACTGCTGGGTCACCTTGGTGCTGGGTCCGTGGGGCAGCAGCCACCCTGCCCTTGGCCAGGGGTCCTTCCTGCCCTTCCTGAGCCAGGTCAGGGCCCCGGGATCTGGAAGGAGTGTCCACCCGGGGAGTTAGCAGCAGCGGCGCCTCCAAACACTCCACTTTCTCCATGGCAGTTCTTCGATGGGTTTCCCAGCTCCTGGGGAAGGAGAAGGCTTCCTGGCTGTGACCTCAGGGTGGGGTGACACTCGCTGGCATCCTGGGAACGCTGCAGCCGGAGCTTGGTGCCCAAGTGCCTGGTTTGGAGGCAGGGAGATGGCTGGAGTGGCTTTTCTTAAATGCTGAAGGGTGAAACCCGCTGGTGGCAGGGAGCAGAGCTGCACACAGGCCTTGGCATGGAGCTGGGGTGCATCTGAGGATGCCCTGAGAGCTGGGCATGGCCTTTGGCTGGGCTCACAGCACCTTTGCCAGGTTGCCCACATGATGGGCCCACCATGGATACTCGGTGGGCACGGCCACGGGCCTTGTCCCTCTGCCTCCTCCTGCCCTGGGCAGACCCTGCTGCCAGCTGGGCTGGGTTCAGGGCTGGGACAACTGGCTTTGGTCGCTGCTGGGGGGTTGGATGGGGCCAGGGCAAACATCTCAGGGGGTCCCCATGGCCTTGGGGGCTGTGGTTTAGGTGGAGGTTTGTACCACGGGTGCTGGCCGTATCCCGTGCCAAGCTGGGAGCCAGCTCCCAAACTTCAGAGGGAGCACAACTGGAAGGAGAGGAGAAAGGGCTGGGGAGGCAGCTCTGCTGATAAGATGCTCCCTGACAGCTACAGTGTGGAAACAGATGATGCTGGCTGCAGCTGTAATGAGACATAAATGCCGAGACTTGCTCCAACAACTGCCGGCACCCGCCGTAAGGATGAGCTGGGGAGCTCCTGACACCTCTAACCATGCTAGCAGCAAGCACAGAGCAGCCACGTTTGGGGGGCTGAGGGGAAGGAGAGCCCTGCCTCTGTGGGAGCATTTTCTCTGGGAAGGGGGCACGTTAATGGCGTGCCAGGGTTCTGCCCCGTGGCGATGCCCCGGTTGGGGCTGGCTCTGCAGCACCCACCACTGATGGCTCTGCAGTCCAGACTCTGGTGCAGGTGAAGGTGCCCATGCTCTGCTCCAGCTGCTTGCAGCCAGGTCTGTTTTTTTTGGGGGGTATTTTTTGAGTGACTAATAGTGGTGATGCGCCCCTCGTGGTCTGAGGTCCCACCCTTTGCGTCCCAGCACAGCTCAGTGCACCAAGGGCCTGTCTTCAAATATCCTCTGATGTTTTTGAACCCCTCTGGACTATTTGGGATAGGGAAAAGCCTGGGTCCTGGGAGGGACCTTGCTGAGCTGGGCACAGGGAGTGGGCCAAAGTGGCAGGAGGCTGCTCAGAACATCTCAGGGGAGCAAATAACCCAGGGACCATTTACTGCTCACAGGAACGAAGCAGTTCTGATGGACGTCGTTCTCACCATGGCCAAGGGAGCAGAACCAGTTACCCCAGGGGGTGATGCACTCATCCTGCCCAGTTTGCAGTGGTTCAGTGGGGACAGAAGAGCAGAGCCAGAAGAGAACCCAGAAGAAACCCCAGACTGGCTTTATCTCAGCTGCTCTGCAGGGGAGCGGGTGTCCTCTGGAAGACAACAGTTGCGTTGTAGGTCTCCCAGTATCTCCCAAATTTCTCTGTTATCTTTGTCCAGAGAAAATGCCTTGGTAGCAGGATGGATGGGGATGGGAGAGACCAACAGTCTTTGTTGTCCTCTTCCAGGGTATTCCTGCTTCGGTTTTGCTCCAGCAGCAGCCCAATTCACCCTCCACTGAAACCAAGAGTGTCCTTTTGATATTAATGCCAGTTGGGCTTGAGTTTACCTCCAGCAGTGCAATGTGTGATGGTCTTTTTTCCTTGCAGATCTCTCTGATCTTTTACCACTTTCCTTCCAGCTTCCTCAGTCCCACAGCTTTTCTTGGAGGCTTGTTTTTTTTCAAAAAATTTTGTATCAGTTTCCTGAAATGCATCTTTCCATTTCTTGCTTTCACCTGACATCTAAAGGAAGGCAAAGCAGGAGGCTCAACTCCCTCCGACGTGCCCTCACAGCTCATCAAAGCAAATTCAGAGCCTTGCTAGAGCTTCCAGGGCAGCACAGGCCCTGAGGCTGGGGCACCAGCCTCACAGGGGGGACATTTTTTTTGGGCAGCATTTTTTAATTTTTTTAATTTAGATGTATGTAATGTACTCACCACTAGTTACATCAAATCACCACTCCTGCCAGAGCAGCTTTCTTTTCAGTCGTCTCCTGTACATGCTGTCATGAGTCTTCTGGGAGCGTGGGCTCGAGGGTGGGGGAAGGCAACACGTGCCAGGGCAGGCTTGGAGGGTTGTGTTTTTTTCTAAATTACTGTTGCAGAGTCTCTACTTAAAATGATGTGGAAGAAAAAGAGATGGGGCTAGGGGGAAGGAGAAGACAACTTGGTGCTGGCTGCAGCAGCACAGGAGCAATGCACACTGCTTCAGGGGTGTGGGGCTGCACCGAGTCCCTGTGGTTGCTGTGCCTCAGTTTCCCCATCCTCCTTGTTCATAGAATGATAGGCTCATAGAACGGCTGAGGTTAAAATGGACCCCAGAGATCATCTCATCCAACCCCCCTGCCAGGGGCAGGGACACCTCTCAACTAGAGCAGGTTGGTCAAGGCCTCATCCAGCCCGGCCTTGAACACCTCCAGGGAGGGGCATCCACAACCTCTCTGGGCAATCTAGTCCAGAGTATCACCACCCTCAGACTGAAGAACTTCTTCCTAAGACCCAGTCTAAACCTGCTCTCCTTCAGTTTCAAACCATTTCTCCTGGTCCTGTTGCTGCACACTCTTGTGACAAGTCCCTCTCCACCTTCCTGGAGGTTCCCTTCAGGTATTGGAAGCAGTTCTAAGGTCCCCCCAGAGTCTTCTCTTCTCCAGGCTGAACAACCCCAGTGCCCTCAGCCTGTCCTCAGAGCAGAGATGCTCCAGCCCCTGGACCATCTTTGTGGCCTCCTCTGGACTCATTCCAACAGATCTATGTCCCTTTGATGGTGAGGACACCAGAACTGGATGCAGTATTTGAGGTGGGGTCTCCAGTATGTGTGGTAGCTTCATGCTGGAGAAGGCTCCCTGTTTCCCCCAGGACTGCCAGCTCTGGTACATGCCTATCACCGGTTTCCAGACTCTTCCTGGAGACAGAAATCCTGGCAGCCTTTCTCAGAGAACTGAGAGGTGAAATCAGCCTCCTGGAACAGTTAATCTTCCCTCCCTGCTCTGCTCTCCCAGCCATGCCAGGGCATCCACCACCACCTCAGTCACAACATGACCCATGGAAGGCAGCTCACAAGTGGGAGAGGCAGAAACTGCCACCAGGAAGGAGAGAGGGGCACAAAAGTGCCAGCACACACCCCAGTTGCTGTTTGGCTTTTTGGGTGGTTGGTGGAAGGGGGATTCCCTCAAGCCTGGAGCACTGCTGACTCCCAGAGAGGGAAGGAATGTATTTTTCCTCCTCCTCCTCTTCATCTCATACACAAAGACCAGATAACTTTGCAAGAACAAGCCAATTTCATTTTGAAGCACACTCTTTATTATCACATTCACTGGCAACTCAGCTCCAGCCATGGAAACAGGGAGGCTTCTTGGGTGCTCTGTTACCTGCCCTGGGGGTTTCCTTCCCCACCATTGCTTTCTGTGTATCCCACTGCTTGGACCAGTAGCTGAGGCTGGTGGCAAAGATGGAGAAAGCCCCTGGAGGCTGGAGGAAGGTTGCCCCCAGCCCAAGCTGTCCACGGCAGGTGTCTTGGGGTGCAGGGTGGGGTAAGCAGTGTCCTCTGCTGTGTCTCATGACCCCAGTGCAATGTGCAGGCTGTGAAATGGAAGGCTCCCAATAACTGGAGTTCCCAGCACCTTTGGGAAGGCCCAGCTCTGTAGAAACAGGCTGTGTGAGGCTCCAGCTTCACGTCTCTGCTTCACTCCCATCCTTTATCCAGCAGATAATTCCCAGCCTGCATGCCCTTGGGGCTGTGGCCAGGTCAGGGGGAACATGGCTGAAGCTGAGGGCAAACACCAGGTCCTCCTGCTCTCTGTGCTGCTGCAGGTGCCCGGGGAGAGCTCTGGGAGCTGGCCCAGCAGCGTGCTGGAGCGGTCTGGGGACACAAATGATGTCCCTGAGCTGCCAGTGCCACGCTGATGCCCCGGCTTTGGGGATTTTCTACACCTCAGGACATGGTTGGTGGTGGTTCTGCACTTTCAACCTATACCCCAGCCATGTTTGCTGGGGAAAACGTTTGTTTGTGGCATCAGGCTTGGCACACCTTGTTCTGGGTGATCATTTCAACCCACCCAGCCTGGATACCCAGGCTCTGGCAGGCTGTTTTAAAAGTCATATTAGGACTGCCAGGGAGAGGGACCTCACCTTCTGGGGTGAAGAGATGAGTCCTGCCCTTAGCACATATGGGGCAGGTTTCACTAGAACACGTGGGGCTGGTCACTGCAAACACAGCAGCTTTATCTCTGGGTTGTGATGGCATGAGGCCTGGTGAAGAGCTGCCCTTCATCAACCTCCCTTCGAGAGAGATCTGGGCTAGGTTTCCATGGGAAAGGTTTGCAGAAAGTTCATCCACAGCTGCTTTTAGTGCCTTGCAACACTGCCAAGGAGCCCAGGAGGTCCTGAGCAGAGCTCGGTTTGGTCCAGCTGGGAGCAAAGCAGCAGATGGACTTCAGACAGCAAACTGACTTTGAGTTTCCTGGATCCAGTGGCCAAAAGCTGCTCCCAAGTCTGGGGGATGCAGCAGCATGAGGCTGCTCCTCCTACATGAGACAGGCTCCCAAAAAGTCTTATTTCTGGAATAGCCAGTGCTTGTTTTCTTGCTAATCACCAGCTTCTCTTGCTGCTTTGAGTTGGTGGGACAGCAGCACAGGTCAGCTGTTTTAACCCATTTCCCAGCCCCTAATGGAGCTGAGGTGGGTACCCAGCATGGGCTGCTGCCAAATATCACCAACACACATCATTGCATCCGTTCCTCCCAGCTAAACTTCCACAAACACAGGCCTTGGGTGCTCAGCCTTGTGAGGAAGGAGCCTGATACCTATTTCTGGTTTCTTGACCTGAAATGAGACTTTTGTTCCCTGGGGTTGTGCTCTTGCTAAGAACAGGGACTTGAGCTCAGGTGGTGTCTCTGTGGACGCTGATCTCCAGGGTGAGGGGGTCAAGCCACCACCCTGCTTGCCCTGGGAAACTCCAAGTCAGGCTTTCTAAAGTCATCATTGTACAGACCATAGAGAGAGAGAAAAGCCATAACAAACATGACGCCAAAGCTCAGTTCCCACTCCAGGAGTGTTTGAGGGTTGGGACCCTCGTCCTGGGACGCCCAAGGACTGGCACTCCTGGGTGCATCAGGAAACCCCAGGGTGGCACTGTGTGTGTCCCTGGGACCTGGTGCTCAGCCCTTGCACAGCATCACCCCCCAGCCCAGCCCTCCAAGGCAGCCCTCCCTGAACTGCACCTCTCCCACTCTGCCTGGGTGCTGGAGGACTTGCTGCAGCAGCTCCAAGAGAAGACAAATCCAGACTGTTGCATTACCAAAGTGAGGTCCCACAAAGCCTGTTGGGTTGGGGAAGGGGCCACAGCCCCCGTGAGCAGCAGCCCTGAGAGCTACCTCCTGGGGCTTGACAAGGAAATGTCCATCCTGGACACCACATTCTGGACCTGCAAAAGGCCAGATATGACCAGGCACACACAGCCCAAATGCTCCCTTTGAGGAACGTCTTCCTCTCCTATTAAGTAATTAAATAAAGCCCCAAGCTCTACTAAAATTAAAATAACAGAAACCATTTATTCTGGCAGGGCCCACTGGTGGCTGCTCTTGCCAAAAACATTTTTGTGGTTCTTGTCTTTTCAAGTGGCTCTTTTGCAATAAAATCCAGATGCCATTAGTCCGGGGAGGCTTCCAGGCAACTGTTTACGTCCATGAAAGATGCCCTTTGTAATGAATTAATCTCCCAAACGCTGGGGTAGCACATTCCCCCTGACTCCTGACGTGTCCCTGCCTGCCGGCCCTGGCAGCCCAGGGCTCTGCTCATTCCTGGGCACTGAAGAAGGCTTTTGTGTTGCAGCCTGGCCACCAAAAGGGTTAATCTCCTTGGGAAGACACAGGGGAGATTTCAACACTCCGGGAAATACAAACAGAAGGAGCCTTCCAGCTGCCCTGGCTGCTGCTGGTTGGGTGGCTCCTGCTCTTGCATCAGTTGCAGGAGAGGGTGTTGTAGGGTCAGGAACCAGCTGGGGGGGACCCCTCTGGCAGGTATGGGGACAGGGGGTACAACCTTGCTCCTTCACCCTTTCAGGGGTCATTGTAGGATTTCCAAAGCAGAAGTAACCACCCAACAGCTGAGAGAGGGGGGCTCGGTGCCCATGGGGGGAAAAAGGTGGTTCATGAGAGTGCCCCAAGCAGCTGCCCTGGGTCAGGGCAGAGCCATCCAGCCCAGAACCTGCTGCCAGGTGGTGGCTGCTATCAGGCATCTACAGCAGTGTCCAAAAGGCTCCAGGGAGACCTTACTGCAGACTTCAGGACTTAAAGGGGGCTTGTCAGGAAGCTGGGGACAGACTATTTGGCAGGGCCTGTTGGGACAGGACAAGGGGTGATGGTTTTAAACTAAAAGAGGGAGATTTAGACTAGAGAGAAGGAAGGAATTTTTGACACTGAGGGTGGTGAGCCCCTGACCCAGGTTGCCCAGAGAGGTGGTTGCTGCCCTGTCCCTGGAACCATTCCAGGGGAGGTTGCCCAGGTCTCTGAGCAACCTGCTCTAGTTGCAGATGTCCCCTGTGCAGGGGGGTTGGACTAGATGACCTTTAAAGGTCCCTTCCCACCCGTATCATTGTATGATTCTCTGAAAACTGGTGGTTTGTAGAGATCCTTCTCCTGTGACCTCCTCCCAGCTGAGGGCAGCTGGGACTGGGGACTCCCTATGGCTGATGTGGCTCTGGAACTCTCACCTTTCATTGCCACCAACTCAGTTTGGCCAAATTCACCATGAATTCAGCCAGTCTGTTTCTAAACCATTTACACTTTTGTCCTTTGCAGCATCAGGTGATGCCAAATCCCACCACAACATTATGTGTCTGCTCAGCAAAGACCATCCTCGTGCTGGTGTGGACCTGTCTCCATCCTTAGGGTCAGCAGCAATTGCCTTTATGTCTTCACATCCTTCAGGATGTGCAAGAGCTCTCTTGCACCACTCTGCTCATTTCTTCTGCAGCCTGAACATCCCAAGTTCATGGAATTCCCCCCAGACAGAAACCCTCAGCAGAGACCAGCAAAGACTTGGCTTCTCTAGGCCCATGTCTGCTCAGGCTCTGTGAGTGTGGTTGCAAACACCAAGCGTTGCTTCAGGAAGGGTCAGACCTCGCTGCCTCATTTGTAACACGACGACTGAGCCTGGGGTTGGGTTCTCATTGGTCTTTTTAGCCCTTGTTGGCTTTTCATTGTTGCTTTTTTTGATAGATGAGTTTAATTTTGCTGGCATATTGCAGAGGTTTGCAAACCAGATGCTGCTGCTGCAAGACAGTAAGAAGGAGGCGGGCAGGGAGCAGTTCATCACGGCACCCGTGGGCTGCAGCCACAGCGAGGTCGAGGACAAGGGGTCAGGGCAGGGGGGCTGTGGGTCCCTGCTCCTCACACCACCACAACTGCTGGCACGGCGGTGAACCTCCCAGCACTGCAGCCACCCCCCATCCATCTCCCACCCCCCCCGGCAAGGACCAGACTGCTGGGAGGAGCCAAGCTGAGGGAGAGTGCTGAGAGCCTGGGAGAAGGGGTGGCTTTGGGGAACCCAGGGTTCCCCAAAATTGTGTACATCAGGGGCTTTTTGGAGGTGCTGACTCCTCTCCAGGGGTGATGGAATGTGAGGGGGTGGAATGTGGTGTGGAAAGCAAGGAGGGGAAAGGAGAGGAGCTGGGAGCATCCAGGAGCAGACAGATGGTTGCTCCTGTGGCTCCTACACCTTCCTGGCCTACCTTGTTTAACAGAGTAGCTCAGGTTACCCTGAGGGTGATGAGCCCCTGCCCCAGGCTGCCCAGAGAGGTGGTCGCTGCCCCATCCCTGGAACCATTCCAGGGGAGGTTGCCCAGGGCTCTGAGCAACCCGCTCTGGTTGCAGATGTCCCTGCTCCCTGCAGGGGGGTTGGACTAGATGACCTTTAATGAAGTCCCACCCAAGCCATTCTATGATTCCATGGGATTTTATGATCCTACAGCCAAAGCCTGAGGTCATTTAGCAGATCACACTTAGTGCCTGGCCCAGGAGGGCTTTGCCCTCTCAAGGGGACCAGCTGGATGGACCCTGGCCCAAGCCCCAAGCCCCTTCCCACTCCTGGCTGGGAGAGCTTCCCAAAGCAGCCTGTGTGTAGGATTTCTTCATGTGGAAGAAGGAAATTGCTGAGGTCAGGGGGCTGATACTGCACATTTTTATGTGACATCAGCTTGCTGCCACCTTGAAAATACCAGAAGATAGAGTCTTGCTTCCGGGCCCTTGAAAATCCCTTGTGCCCTGCAGGAAGGGAGTGTTGTTAGGAGAAATTTGCTGTTATTCCAGGGAATTTAAGCCGATGGGCAGGAAATCCCAGTGTGAGCAGAGAGGAATTTAAAGGGGTAGGACATTAGGATTGTAGAAATGGGCTGTGTTCTTACAGTGACAGTGCAAGAAGGGTGGTGGGATCCTCCTCAAGAAGCTCCTTAGAGGACTCAGAGGCAAGATGGATTTAGGTCTAATTCTAGGTAAATAGGCAGCCAAGGGAAGTGGGAAGCCAGGGCTGTGCTCAGATGCTTTGCTGAATCAGACACTATGGGCCCTCCTGAGAATCTGCACGAGGAGGGCAGCAAGCTGGATTGGTGGCTTGAGGCTCAGAAGTGTCCTGCCCTTGGTACCTGGGACAGCCCCAAACACTGCCCACGCTCAGCATCCCCCACCCCACTGGGGGCCATTCGGCTCTAACGTGTGCCCCTCTCCCTATCTTAGAGACCTCATGCCCAGGACCCTGGAGGGGCAGATCACCATGGAGAAGACCCCCAGCTACTTTGTCACCAAGGAGGCCCCCGCCCGCATCTCCTCCATGTCCAAGGGCACGAAGCTGATCGTGGTGGTGCGGGACCCCGTGACCAGAGCCATCTCGGACTACACCCAGACGCTCTCCAAGAAGCCCGACATCCCCACCTTTGAGAGCCTGACCTTCAAAAACAGGACTACGGGCCTGATCGACACCTCGTGGAGCGCCATCCAGATCGGCATCTACGCCAAGCACCTGGAGAACTGGCTCCTCTACTTCCCCATCGGGCAGATCCTCTTTGTCAGCGGGGAGAGGCTGATCAACGGACCCTCGCGGGCG
>NW_008599326.1:14099-26088 GCF_000691845.1 Merops nubicus
CCCCCCGACATAGACCAGGAGGTGGTGCAGAGACTGCGGGACTTCTACCGGCCCTTCAACATGAAGTTCTACCAGATGACGGGGCAGGACTTCGGCTGGGACTGAGGAGGAGGACAAAAAAAATAATTTAAGAAAAGGAAAATATAATATAATATATATTTTTTTTACCTATCAGTAGGGAGGGGGGAAATACAGGAAAAAAAAAAAAAAATAGTTGTGCTGAAACATGATTTGTTCTGGTTTATTTTTTTTTTCTTTTACCATTGCTTGGTTTTCTTTCTTCTCTCAGAGATGAGGTGATGGGTCCCACCAGAAAAGGCACCTGTGAACAGCAACCTGGCCCTACTGACACTGCCTGCAGCTTGGCTGCTGCCTTCCATGGGCCTGCGGTTTAGCAGGGTCTCTGTTCAAAAAAACAAGCAGGTGCAGAGTTTTTAGATGTCCAGAAGGGACCAGGGTGCTTGGAGGAGCTCAAAGCCTTACTGGAAGGTCAGCCAGGTTTTGGCTTGCAAATGCCATTTTAGATCAGACCTCATCACTTTTGACAATGAAACAAAGGAAGCTTAATATCTAATGTGGCTCTTAAAACCCTACCTTAGGTTGTGGTTTTAGTTTCTTGTTTTTATTAATATTGAATTAAACCTTTGGTGAATTTTTTTTTCATTTATCCAATTTCTTGTTTGACTTTTGCTCTCTCTAAATCAAGCTCTTTTCACCAACCAAGCTTATTTTTCATGGTGTAGAAGCCAAAACCAATAATCCTTTGTTTTATTTTGAGACCAAACAATTTTGGTAGCCAAAAGTGAAAGAAAACAAATTATTCTTATGACTCTAGAATGAAAATTGCCAGGCAGTCAAAAGGCCTCTTTCACAGGAGCTGGCTCTAAACCAATGCACCCGTTTTGCTACACTGACAGTCTCAGGGGGACCCATCCAGAGGGGTTTGGCTGATGGGCAAGGGAAGGTCCACACTGAGATGATGCTCATGGTACACCTGTCTTGAAGGTGATGGGGACCCACCATCCCACCACTCGTATGCAGAAAACAAGCCCACAGTGTCTGGCGGATGCTATTGAAGCCATGATGAAGAATGTCTTAAGCTGGGCCAGTCTTAAAAGAAAAACAGTGGAGAAAGGGTTGTTTGGGAACTAATGAAGAAAAATCACAGCCAGAAAGGGGAGAGAGTGAGGAGAAGATGATGGAAGTTTTCTTGTCCTCTCTTAAAGGAGAACCAAGGGGGAAGCAGGAACATTGGTTGTGCAGGGCTTTAAAAATTGTCAGGCAAAACAAATCTGTGCGCAGTAACCAGGAGCTTTAAATTCTTTGGTTTGATCCTTATCACCCTTTTTGGGCTGCTAGAAATGTCTCAGTGACAGAAATCCATTAGTGCAGCAGGATCCTGTGTTACCGTGGGCTCATTTATCTGCTGGCTCTTTATCTTCAGCATTTTCTGGACTATAGGAGCCACTAATTATCACTTGGTGCTGTATAAACAACACGATGATGCTCCTTCTCCTCAGTCTTAACTTAAAAAAGCCCCTGACGGGGTAAAACAAAATGGGGGATCACCTGGTAATCTGGCTAGGACCCTGGGACCAAGCTCACTGGCTGCCTGCACCCTTGCCAAGATCTTCATAAAATCACAGCAGAGCAGAGGTTCCAAGGAGTCCAAAGAGAAGGGGATCTGAAATTGCAGTTTAACCCAAGAGGGAATCATTTCCACCTCGGGATGTCTTGATGGGTTAGGAAAAGAGCTCAGCGCCTGCTCAACTTTGTGACACCCAATTCTACTGAAGGTGTTGAGCCACATCCCCTCCTGGCTACCCATGCCAACACATCTCACTCCATTCCCAAGGAGGCAGAGTCCTGGGACCTTCCTGTGCCCTGAAGACAAAAGGGTTTGCAAGCAAGGGCCATTTCCCAAGGTAATTAAAATAATTTCATTGGTGTTGCGAGGCACTAGGACCTTCTTCCACCATTGTCATCCCAAAGACTTTGCTCAGTTTCTGTGCCCTGGCTGCTGCTGTCACCAGTACCAGACTGTGTTCGGTGGTCTGTCCTGGCATGGCACAGCTCGGTGCCACCTTCACTACTGCCATTGATACCTTCACCCCCTTCCCACCATTCTTGTTCCAGTGTGTCCCATTTTAAGCCCCTTTATGGCAATGCCCTGTGCCAGCTCTCAGTAAATATCTTACATACTTGCCTTCTACAAACACCTTACAGCAGAAAGGCAGATGGGGAATCACACGGACACCCAACAGCCCTTTCTCCTACATGCCTTCCTTCAGCCTTTCAATGTTCATGCAGGAGCTGACATGAGAAAATCAGAGCTGGTCAAGCAGCCTTGGCCTTACAGAGTCATGGTACCCCCAGTACCCCTGCAGCTCATTGCTGGAGCTGAAAGCCCTGGAATCAGAAGAAGTTGGAGAGTGTTGAGCTCTTGATAAGGGTGTCCCCAAGGTGTCACTGGAGCTGAGGGAAGCAATCTGCTCTGTCCATGCTGGCCAGATCAAGAGGAATGGGTTTAAGGTATAGACAGAAGGATGGGGGTTAATTACCAGGAAAACCTTTCTAACACCACGGCTTGCTGGGGCCGGGATGGGAGATGACCACTACCCCTCCTATGCTGTTCTTCCACCCAAATGCAAAAGCCAAGCTGGCAGCAGGGACAAGGGGTCACTCACCTGTGGGCACAACCACACAGTGCCAGCACTACTGAGACACAGGCTGAGGTTTTCCAAGCTGAAAAGAAGATTTAATTGTGCCATTTCTTCGGTATTTCAAGAAGACTTAAGGTTGGGCTAACCTCTACATACCTTTGACAAGTATAAATACCACTTAGGAGTATGATTTAAAAAAAAATCAATATAATTATTTTCCAAGTGTCTCTCCTATGGTCACATTCAGACTAGTACAAAGCAGCTTTACAGTGCTATAGATTGTTCTTCCCATACTGAACAAGCAATAGCAGTACCAAGAACCTTCACAGGAATGAGTTTCTACAACTGTGTCATACACAAGCCTAACTACCACGTGTGCCTTCAGAAAACCCTTCCCAGCACACTGAACTCAGCTACGTAGGCACTCTTGCCCCAAAATGCTTGAATGCTTTACTTCCACTGATTTCCAAGGGTTTCGATCCCTTGCTGCACACTTAGCAAAAGTATTTAGGGATCTGAGACTGTGATTGATTTATTTTTCTTTATCTGGGCCATAAGTATTTTTGAAAATCCCCCCATGTATGAACAGTGGCTTTTAAAAAGAGGTCATGCAATCCAGTTGCTTTGAACTCTAGTAACATCTAAGACTAAACTCATTAGGCTTATTTAAAAATCCAGCCCTGAAGTTCAGATTATTTTAACCTAAGTATTGGAAGTAAACTGTTGAAAATTTCACCCCTCCTAGGCTTACAGTACTGAGCATGTGTATTAGGAGGAGAAAGAAAAAGTAGCCATAAATAAAAAAGAAAGTGGCTTTAAAGGTTTCCTTTTTTTCTTAAAGCGGAAAACCCACTATATTAACAATGAGAAGCTAATTGGGTGCATCAAAGTCCTTCTGGTTTCGATAATCAGATGTGCCATTAGGCACTGATGAAGCTCAGGCTTACATGACACACAACATTTAAATTTTACATTTATTTTAAGAGGAAAAAAAAATCCTTTATAAAGCATCTTTTCAACGTCAAGTGCCAAATTCACCATAAGAAACAAATTTGTTTTGCTGAGGGTGGGGAGCCCCTGGCCCAGGCTGCCCAGAGAGGTGGTCGCTGCCCCATCCCTGGAACCATTCCAGGGGAGGTTGGCCGGGGCTCTGAGCAACCTGCTCTGGTTGCAAATGTCCATGCTCCCTGCAGGGGGTTAGGCTAGATGGCCTTGAGAAGTCCCTTCCAACCCAAGCCATTCCATCATCTTTGAGCACATTCCCACCACAAGTGCCCCTTCCTCAACAGGCAGTGGGGCCCTGTGGGTCTGCCCCCAAAGTCTTAAAAAAAAAATTAAGTTTTTGTCTGCTGATAGTGCCATGCTTTGTCACAGGCTTGCAAAGCCCAATTCAGAAAGGCAGCTGAACAGGAGACCTCCCTTTAGCCCACTGCAGCAGCAGCTTTCATCCAAACCTGAACTGTGGGGAGGCTCTTTCAACTGGGTTTCAACTGGCTACACCTAGAAAATGCCCAAAATAGGGTTTTTTCTTTACCAGTGCAGTTTGGCAAGACAATAACTAACCCCTCCGCTGCTGGGATTCACATAGCTGTGATTTTTGGAAGGATGAGGACCAGGCTGCTGCGTCCACATTGTCATTGGAGCTGATTTCGTGCTGTGAGGGATTTAATCAACACCTAGGGAAATCCTGCAACCCAAAAATTTACATTTTATAAGTAGATAAACACCCATGTGCCATGAAGACAGCCTGTGAAACTCCTCTGCATGGTGTTCAGGTGATGTTTGGGATGCAGAAGTTGCATTTCCAGCAGTGATTTGGCCATGCCTGCCCTGCACTGGGTGATTCTGACTAGCACTGATTCTTGGCCTCCTCAGGTCTCCCACAGCACATACAATGTTAGGTCTCCAGATTAGGGAAATAAAATAAAAAAAAATTAAAATCACCCATTTTATTAACCATTAAAAAGAAAAATTTTTGTTTCTTTAGAATGGTTTCTGGGTTTTCTCTCCTCCCTCCCCTTTGCTTGGTGATACTGTCATCCTCCCCCCTTTGGTGCTATTTCAGTACGAACCAGGCTGATTGAAATTTAATTGAAGAATGAAAAAGCACACATTTAATAAAGTTTACGGGTACTGAGAGGCCGTGCTCTCTTTTTGCTGGCGGCAGCGACCTCGAAAGAGGGGGCAGGCTTAAAAAAAAAAAAAAAGATCACAATTACCCACTCGTGTCTGATTTTAGCCTCCCAAAGCCAAGGTGCTCCATGGCAGCGGGGGCTCTGCCTGCTGTGAACTCCCCAGTGGCATCGTTTTCACCACCTCTTACGTTACACTTCATGTTTCTCCAGCAAGCTTAATGTCATAATCCTTTCTTTAGACTGCAAAAAAACTCAAAAGGTCAGGTCTTCACAGCTTCCCCCGTTCACCCCTTCACCACCCCCAGCCCTGCCACGTCCACAACATTTTTGCCACTGAATTTGCTGAATTCCTGCTTTCCCCCAACCTGGTAGGAGTGGAATGGACCCAACTCATGGTACATTGTGTGAAACCTGAGGTAGAACCAGTTCACCAAGAAATATATACAGTGGAGCAGCCCCCCTATATCAGGTTTTCTGTGTGGTCAGGTAAAGTGATATTCTATTTACTTTTTTAGATGTATAAACAGATTAAGTCCCCGGGAAAATACGCTCCCAAACTTCATAATATTTTATTAAACCACTGAAGTTTAATATAATCTTTTGGCTTCCACGGAAAAATTTTCCATTTCTTTTCTGAGCACCTTTGATTTTATTTTCTTTTAATTACCATTATCCGGAGTTAACAATGTGGGTTTTCCATTCCACCCAGCAAGACTATCCAGATTAGAAGTAGGGAATTTTGCTGAAATACAGAAATATCTATGTGGTGGTAAGAAGTCAACGACGCCTGGGTGGAAAACTCTGGAGAAACCAACATACAGAATGAATTCCCCTCTGCCAGGCAATAATGAGGCTGCATTCCTCAATTTGGAACATTTATTACCTAAGACATTGGCCAGCCATGGCTTTTGAAAAAATTATACCTCCTTCATCTTCATCTTCTGCCTGTCCACAGGGCTGTGCTGCTGAGGCTCCTCCATGCCAGAGCAGAGCAGCTCAGGGCTCTGTGGGGACAACTCTCATCGACTCAGCTCCAGTGCTGCCCTCGGGCTCAGGACCTCAGCATGCAAATGCAGCCTTGGATGCACCACTCTCTCTGGGTGTGAAGTCTCTAGCGATGGCCAACACTCTGCTGAGCCTTGAGCACACTGCCTGGCCCAGGATCTTCCAAGTCTGATGACTGAGAAATGCCTCGGGGATCATCCAACTGATGGGGAAAGCTGCTGGGAGCCAAGCAATGTTCTTCAAGAAGGACTCAGCACCCACATTTCAGCGTGGTTAAATAGGAATAACAATGGCAGTCAGCAGCTCATAGCTCTTAAGACAACTGTGCAATGTCTGGAGACCAAATTCATTGGTGTGAGCGTTACCTGAGGTCCTCAGTGCAGCAGATGAACTTCAAACACAGCTTATCAGCCACAAGTACATCTCCCTTGTCAAATGTCTTTGCTGTTTCCCCTCCTGCAGCTTGGAACAGTGCTGGTAACGGAGGGACCTTCTTCACAGACACTCCAGCACCTGACCTCTGGGAGCTCCTCCATTAACGCTGGGGCCACAGTGATGCAATAGACAGGATTAGATCTGCTCAGCCCCAGTTTCTCCAGCTCATTTCTTTTGTTCTTTCACCAGCAGCTGTGATTTAGGGCATGTGAGCAACATCTGAAGGAAATGACTGAGAGGTATTGGCTGGGGAGCACTTACCTTCCCTTGTACTGGGCTTAGGGGACAGAATCAATAGATTTTTCTGTGCTGCTCACTGCTGCAGATCCCCCACGGCTGGGCACAGAAGAGATGGCAACAGAGTGAAAAAATTCTTCCCAGGACCCACGGATTTGGGGTGTACTTGGACCACAGGCTCCCCCATGGATCAGGGCAGGCTCCAGCAAGGCGCTGGGCTGGGCTGGTGGGGGTAGAGGAGAGCGTCTATCTGGAGCCCTCCAAAAACATTGGCAGCTCAGCGGCGTCACAGGATTTGCTGGATTGCCAGGAGCTGTTTCCTACTAGTTTTTTAATCAGCTCTTTTGACCAGTTCAGACAGGGTCTGTTGTCCAAAATGAAGCCACAGTCCAAGGACCCCAATTCAGGGTCAGCTCCTATACCACAGACATGTCTCTATCCATCTGCCATAGGAATTATATATCATAAAGATATAACCAATGGCATCACTACATCATGATTTAAAAAAAAAAAACTCACTGTAGTTCCCTGGAACCCAAAACCAACACTGGCCTGAGACCAAACTCCTCCATTTTCCACAATGAGAAGATCCAAGGTTAAATGAAGAAATTATTTTTATGGCTCCCCATATGTGCTGCTGGCAGGGCTGGGGCTCAGGACATGGCCAGCCCTGCCCATATAGATTGGATATTACCTCTTGGTGAGCCAGAGGTGCCATCTGAGCTCAGTCTCACATTTCAACCACCTAAACCCCTCTCAGACACAACATGTACCACAGCCAGGGAGCTCACGGGAAGCTCATGGGATGGCAACAGGGTTCATGGTGCATACTGGACCCTCAGCTCCAGCATTCTGGAGGGAAATGCTGCAGAGGAACCTGCCCAGACAGCCAGACTGGCCAGGGGAATTCATCCTGGTTTGACACCACATTTTTTACCAGCTTTACTAAAGAGAAAATTGTCATATGCTTCTGCTTTTTTGAGGAGCTGAGCTGTCCTTTAGAGAGCAGCTGCCAGTGTAATTATACATGAGAAACAGGTTTTCAGTTTCTGAAAAATGTCTAAAAATTGTAAACAATTCCCAAGTCATATGGGGATAACCAGTCAGAATTTCAATATTGTTTATAGTTTAAAAAATCAACAGTCGTTTGAGTTCAGTCAAGCCAAGCATTCTGGATAGATAATTTTTAAACATTTGGTTTCAATTCTCCCAAACCTTCAGCAAAGAAGCCTCGTTCATGCTACACTTAGCTTACAATTCCAAATGAGAAGTCTTACAGATGAGAAAAATGGATGTTTCTATTTCATAGAATCCTAGAGTGGCTGAGGTTACAATGGACCCCAGAGGTCATCTCATCCAACCTCGCTGCCATGAGCAGGGACACCTCTCAACTAGAGCAGGTTGCTCAAGGCCTCACCCAGCCTGGCCTTGAACACCTCCAGGGAGGGGCACCCACAACCTCTCTGGGCAATCTAGTCCAGAGTATCACCACCCTCAGACTGAAGAACTTCTTCCTAAGATCCAGTCTAAACCTGCTCTCCTTCAGTTTAAAACCATTTCCCCTGGTCCTGTTGCTGCACACTCTGGTGACAAGTCCCTCTCCACCTTCCTGGAGGTTCCCTTCAGGTATTGGAGGCAGTTCCAAGGTCCCCCTGGAGTCTTCTCTTCTCCAGGCTGAACAACCCCAGCCTATCCTCAAAGCAGAGATGCTCCCAGTATGACCACCCCCAGCCTATCCTCAAAGCAGAGATGCTCCAGCCCCTGGATCATCTTTGTGGCCTCCTCTGGACTCATTCCAACAGATCTCTGTCTTTTTGATGGTGGGGACACCAGAACTGGATGCAGTATTCGAGGTGGGGGTCTCACTCTCTTGATCTGCTGCCCACACCCCTCCTGATGCACCCCAGGATGGTTGGCCTTACGGCTGCATAAGTGCATGGCCAGCTCATGTTGAGCTTCTCATCCATCAACACCCCCAAGTCCTTCTCTTCAGGGCTGCTCTCAACCAGCTCTGTGCCCAATTTGTGACTGCGTCTGGGATTGGCCCAACCCAGGAGCAGGACCTTACACTTGGACTTGTTGAACTTCATGCAGGTTGCATTGGCCCATTTCTCCAGCCTGTCCAGGTCCCTCTGGATGGGCTCCCTTCCCTAAAAAAAAAAAAATAATTAATATCTTAAGTAATTTCATAAAAGAAACTGTCTCAGATATTGGGCCATCCTGAAAGACCCCTTCAGAAAATGAAAAACCAAAGACAATGGCTCAAGAAGTTTCTCCAGGCTGATCTGCTTAAGGTATCTGTTTTGCTGAATGAGTTGTTCACTTTGCTTAACAACCAAGAGTACTCTGTCAAAAAAGGAAATATAAAAATCCTGACATAGTCCTGCTTGTCAGGCTGAGAGCAGGAAGGTTGCTCCTGAGCCCTGTCCTCTACCCGTCAGCATGAACCAGAGTGTTCCTCCCTGGCCCCGGCCCCGCTCCCCGCCCAGGCGCTTTACAACTGGGCAGAGTGGAAAACAGAGTTCTTTAATTTCCTCTTTGCATTAGGGTTCATTAGGAAAAATCCAGAGGCCTCTCACTGAGCAAACGTCTGCATTTGCAAGTCTTCTGTGGATGTTTAAATTGCATTTTCCTGTAAGGGTTTTCTTGTTTCCTTTTCTTGTGCCTTTCCTGCACCACCGATGCTGGACTCCATCTCCGCTCACCATTAATCCCTGAAATCATTTTTTTTCATTTCTGTCACTGTCTTTCAGCTGGATGGCTCACAGGAACATAATTTGCTAGTTCTGTTGTTAGGAAATTACCTATTTAAGCTATTTGTTGGTATTAGTCCAGTTACATGGTACTACTCCCATGGCCAGGCTGGAAAAAACATTGCTTGGGAAGAAAGAAGGAAGAAAACAGATACCAACAAACTTTACTGGGTGCATTTCGGATGCTTCACTTCCCCTTCTAAAATGCACCAGATTTGGTGGTTTCTTGAACCAGTATTTATTTAACAGTTTGCAATCACCAAATTCTGCTTTGAGGAGAGGCTGAGAGACCTGGGGCTTTTCAGTCTGGAGAAGACTTAGGCGGGGATCTAATTAATGGGTATAAATATGTGAGGGCTGGGTGTCACTTATGCCCCGCAATAGGACGAGAGGCAGTGGACACAAGCTGGAGCACGGGAAGTTCCACCTCAACATAAGGAAGAACTCCTTTACTGTAAGGGTTCCAGAGCACTGGAACAGGCTCCCCAGGGAGGTTGTGGAGTCTCCTTCCTTGGAGACTTCTAAAACCCATCTGGATGCATTCCTAGATTAGGACCTAGATTGTGACCTGCCCTAGATTAGATGGTCCTGCTCTGGCAGGGGTGTTGAACTTGCTCTCCAGAGGTCCCTTCCAACCCCCAACATTCTGTGATTGCATTTTACAAATTTATAAGTCACTTTTGTAACCGTTCCCAAATACAGCCACCAAAGGCTGGCATGAGTAATGCAATGTAAGGCCAGGAAGAAGAAGAGCACCAGTCAGAAATGCAAACACCAAACTGTGCAGCATCCAGAGAGAGGTTTGGAACTGTTTGCCTCAAATCCACTCGTGGAATCCATGGCTGTGTTTGGCCGGTGGCACAGGCATGCTCTTACCAATGGATTCATGAGCAGAATTCAGAGAGCAAAACTGCAACCAAGTTGTGTATGGCCCCGTCCTCGGCATCAAATCCTTGCCATCCAAATGCAGAAAGAAGAGATCCTGCACTTTTCTTCCTGAATGTCCCAAAAGACAACAAAATTGGACAATCACCATTATGCCAAACTCCCAGCAGGCATTGAGGGAGCCCTGCGTGAGGCAGCCCTGTTCCTGCCCAGCTAAGGAAGGATCCATTAGCACTTTTATCACTGGACCAGCCTCTGGATAAGAAAATAAGAGTTAAACCCCTTCTCCAAGC
The DNA here is from genome assembly GCF_000691845.1 of Merops nubicus. Lineage (NCBI taxonomy): Eukaryota > Metazoa > Chordata > Aves > Coraciiformes > Meropidae > Merops > Merops nubicus. The sequence continues at coordinate 24,506 of NW_008599326.1, forward strand.
TTGTAGCTCCTATTAAGGTACTTGATTTCCAACAAAGAACAAGAGGGAACTAAATTTTTCACTGCTATGTAGGGGGTAAATATGGCAAATGTCAGTATATCCCAAATGTCAATTTATGGGAATGGGGCTCTAAGGGCTCAGGAAGCCAACCCATCCATCCTCAACCATGATGGCCAACTGTTGCCCTAAACATGCTCCAGATCTTGAGCCTGCCTTTGCTTTTTCCTTCGTCTCCCACAGGCTCTGTTTTCGCACTTGCTTCCCAGCAGCACCCTGCTTCCCTGACTATCAGGGAGGTTTCTGCTTGCCTCCATCCCTGTGAGGCCCTCGGTAGCTCGTACACACACCAGGAAAACCCACCGTGAGCAAGCTCTGACACCATGCAGCCCTTTAGCAATGCTCTTTCCAGACCAGAGCTCTGCTGCTCCTGGGCAAAGCAGGATGACAGGCTCCCACCCCTTGCAAAGATATCCACTACCTGAGACCATCTGGGATGTAGAAGGGAAAGCAAATTAACTTCATTTGGGATGTCTATGGAGCATCAGAAAACCAAGCGTTCTGCCAGTGACAAGGCCCAAAAAAAATGATACAGCCAGCAGGAAGATGAACCAATACACAAACTGTATTGTATACAAAAATGTTATGATATGAATGATCACTGGGGGTACAAACAGATCAATCAGCTGGTACATAATCGATGCCACCCCCAACAATCCCACAAAAGATATGACTTGGCCCACAACAGGTGGTATGAACAGAGACCCAAGGTTTCCCACAGTTGGCATGGGAAACAGCCAGATCATCAAGCTGAACACATATGATGAAGGTGCCCACATAGTGACTCTCACCTGATCAGCCCGTGTTCACAAAGCTCTAAACAGACCAGGGCCCAGCTCCAGGGAGAGTCAGGAGGTCTGCCCTGAACCAGGAAGCTCTGTGGAGTGCACTCCACAGACAGACACTCCTGACTCCCTCTGTTTAGCCCGTGTTCACAAAGGTCTAAACTGACCTGAGCCCTGCTCCAGGGAGAATCAAGAGGTCTCTTCTGAAGCAGGAAGCTCTGTGAAGTGCACTTCACAAAGCAGACACTCCTCCCTTCCTGCAAGTGGTCCCAGCTTTCATCCCCGAGTGGGACACCTGACCTTTGTTCACTCAATGTGGAACACCTGGGGCTCTTTTACCTTATGGCTCTCCCTGCAGATCCGGCTGCAGCCTGGAGGGAAGCTAAAAGGCAAACTCAGCACTGCTTTATGAAGGGCTGGGGGAACCACCCATATGTCAACCTTAACTCGGGGCTCGGGGTTCAAACCCCAGCATTACACCAAGGGAGGCCAATTCCCCCTTGCCTGCATCTGTTCCCCTTTTCACAGGTGTATTTTGGCTTGTCTTCCTTTATCTACTAGCTGCAGTTTTAGATTCTTACAGAAGAATGCAGGAGAAGGACAAGATTAGACTGGATCTTAGGAAGAAGTTCTTCAGACCTAGGGTGGCGAGACTTTGGACTAGACTGCCCAGGGAGGTTGTGGATGCCCCTCCCTGGAGGTGGTCAAGGCAAGGCTGGATGAGGGCGTGAGCAACCTGCC
>NW_008599326.1:26226-33619 GCF_000691845.1 Merops nubicus
AAAAGTCTCAAGCAGAATAGCCTACTACTTGTTCTCCTACAAAGGCCCTCAGGGTCTCACAGGCAACATATTACTCCATAATATAGTAGTTATCCTCTGATCCAGAGTTCCCAGACAGCCATGGCGTGTGCTTGTGCACATGCAGGGGTGTCCACGTGGGAGACTGGAGCACTCTGAGCTTTGGCAAGCCCTCCATGCACATCAGAAAGTTACTGCTCTGAAATGCAGGGGAGGCAGCAAGGGGAAAAAAAAAAATAGAAAAGACTCCCAGATGTTGCACTTGCCTTTCCACCAGGCTCTTTGCTACCTGTGTGGCCCTGGCAGAACACTGGGGCTTCTTGGATGCGTGCTCCTGCTGGATCCATCCCGAGATAGGGAGCTGGCTGGTGGTCAGAGAGGAGAAGCCAAGCTGCAGCTCTTCCCTCCCTCCACTCCCAACCCGTGGGCTGTGCTCCAGTATCTCTGCTGGGAGGAGGAAAGAAGGGTTTTATTAATCAGATGAAATAAAGATTGAGGGGATGAAAGGGAAGGTTCAAGGGAGCAACAGGTGGGGAGTCACTGAGTGACTGGAGTGCAGCAGCTGTTTCCACAGGGCTCGCTCTCGCAGAAGTGTTTTTTGTCCTTCCCTCCCCTTCTCTGCTCCATCTCTAGTTTGGCCTTGGAGCAACATGGCTTTTCCAACCCCTCCTTCCTCCCAGCCCCTCTTCCCCACAGCTCCACAGTATCTTTGGGCACTGGCAAGTACCAGCCATCCTGGTTGGCGTACTGCTTGCTCAGAGCTGCCCGTGCCCTGTGATCAGTAAAGTGAATAGTTCTAACAGATACGAGTTTGGGGGATTTCTGTGCTCAGACCATGCACCATCCTTTCCTGCAGCAACCACCCGAACCCAGAATTAAGCAAAAGAATAAGCTTCAGAGCTTATTATTCTCTGCCTTTGTCATCCCAGTTCTAATTTATTGGCATAAAACCCACCAGTTTCTTTTGGCTGCTCCCTGTTGGAAAATCCTTTTCCAAGTTCTCCTTCCTTTCCAGCACCACCACACCCATCTCCAACCAGAAAGGACTCCAAGAACTCCTTCAACCATCCATTCACACTGGGTGTAGGCTTAGCTTGAGGCACTTTGCATCATGGTCAGTTGGAAACAGAGACAGTCAGTCATCCTCCTTTCCTTTTTATACTGCACCGCCCAAGCACTGAAATGCTGCCAGGTTTGGGAGGATTCGGTAGTTTGGTGGACAGCTGATCTTTGTGAAGCAATAGCCAAGCCAGCTCAGAAAGATATTGTATTCCAAGGCAATGGAAGCACATTTCTGGTTTGACATCAGATTCTCTGCTACCTTTTGGCAGGAGGCTCTCTATACACAAGGTCCTGTTGGAAGATTCATGCACTTGGCAACTCTGCACTCAGGTTAGGTGCTGCTGAACATCTCCAGGTCTCCAAGAGTTTGTATTTGTGCATTGAACACATCAACTGACACAAGCACAGCAAGACCCTTGTTGTTTCTGGTACCCTCTCCATGCCGAGAAGCAAGAGCTGAGCTGGTGCCCTGCAGCTGTTGGGGCCAACCAGCCATTTAACAGTCTGTGTAGCAGGTTCAAGTTGAAAGATTCAGTCTCCAAAGAGCCAGAGGAGACTGGGTGGAGCTGGCTGGGACACAGAAGGCAGGGGAACCCCTCCTGCCAGGGCCCTGTGCTGCGTTCCCATGTTGAGTCAGATGTAATGGGAAATGACAGCTGATGAAAGCTCTATTCATGGCCCTCTAAACAGTTCGTTAGCCACCTACTCATCCCAGCCCCTCCATGAGATGCTCTCTGGCTCGAGCCCAAGCCCCAGGAGTGGAGCAACAGGAGAACCCACCCCAGCCATGGTGGCCAGTGCTGTGCCAAGGGATTTTCTGGCTGAGCACCATGGGCACCCATGGGAAAGAGCCACAGGCTGTGTCCTGCCCCATGCAGAGCCAAGGCCCAGCCCCAGCTCTCCCTCATTCAGCCAATATTGTCTTTCTGGTGAGACACTGACAGTACCAAGGTGCCATTTGTGCACCTCTGTAGGTGCCTTCGGTATTTTAGCTAAAGTCACTCCAGATGTGTACACATCTGGGGACACAGAGCAGCCACAACATTTACCCCTCTGCTGTTTATCTCTACCCAGCCCCTTTTATCCCTCTAGGGCACACTGATTATTTCCTGCAGGAGTGCCATACCACTTCAAACCTTAAATGCCTTCTCCACGCCCAGGGACTCACAGACACTCCCCCTTTTCCTCAACTTTGCCAGCTCTGAAAGACTTTTCATCACTAGCTAGCTGTGGCTTTCCTCACTAACCATTGGAGTGGCTTCCTGCACAAGGTATCCAGAATTTAGGTTGGAACTTGTCTGTAAGGTCCTAGGCAGCTCCACACTTTGAGGCTGAGAAGCTGGAGGAGGATTCACACAAGATCTATGGGAATGGCTACGAGTGAAGGAGCCAAGCAAAACCTGTCTGGCTTAATAGCAACCTTCTCTCAGTCTGCAAGAGATCCAGGACCTGCAGTGATCTGAGCTTGGAAGAGAGCCTTTGGTCATTCAGATATCTGAGTTTGATCATCTAAGTGTGGATTTAATCGTCCTCTGTTGAAGGTTGGCCAAGCAGTGCTATGGAGTATGCATTCATTCTTCTACTTCTACCTCACAGTTCTGAGACTTAAGAGATTCTGCCCTGCAAAAACACACTGTGGGCATAACAGGAAAATAAGACAAGCCCTTCCCTCCTTGCCTTTGCAGTCATTGAAAATGTTATTCAGGACTGTACTCACCACAGCTTTGAAGTTATGTTTGATGCATGGCATGGATCACTAGCAGGTTGCTCTCTGCAGGAACACTTGTGCTCCACCACCAAAGCCAAGAGGATGACCTGAGGATGATGCAAATGAATATCATTACCTTCCCAAAGCCAAGTGCCAAAGCATCATCAGCCACCAATCTGAGAAGAACCAGGAGCATTTAAAAGCCCCTTGGGTTAAGTCACAAGGCAGCACTGATTCACTTTGCAGGTCTCAAGGAACACAACCAAAGCTTCTTTTAGTATCTGGTCATGGAACAAGACAGATCTGACACTTCTGGCACACAGTAACATTCTGTCTCCCACCACAGAGACTGAGAAAGGGGGTCCCAGGCCACCACCACTAGGATATTAGGCCAAATACTGTTTTTTCATGCCTGCCTGTATCCACCTCCTACCCATCTTCCCTTTAGCTTTTTGAGGCTAGGGACCTACCATAACTGGATTTTAGCCATTGCTTTTTAGTGCTATCACAGTGGAAACCTTCATGCCCAGAGTAGCTCGGTGTTCAGCTGCCCTACAGGAGCAAGATATGCTGCAGCTGGTTTTCAGAGGGACTGGTAGGACCACGAGCTACTGCTACTGGCTCTGAAGAGGAAGGACCAAGGGATCTTTGTCTCCATGGCAGGATTTCCATTTCCACAACAGGCTTTCAGAAACATTAACAGCCATGGCCTAAGAACCAAAATGTCTATTTGTGAGTAATTAACCTAGACAGATGCCTCCTGCACGCAAACAGCCAGTGCCTCTGAGACAAGAAGCTCTAAATAAATAATCAACAAATCCTAGGGCTGAATGCACAGTTGCTATTTGCATCATAAATAAATGAGGAGGCTTTTATTTACTCATTCTGGGGGCAGAGCACACAACAGAGGAGCTCCTACACCAGAGATTGTCGTTACTTCAGCACAACCACTCGGTTCCCACCAGCTGTTTGCTCCTGCACTGCATCTCTGGAGACACGCAGCTCACCAGTGAGAAGGGAAAACAAACACGAGGTCTCCATTGCTGCGGAGGGCTCAGCTCCCTGCTGACCTCTCTTAGCACGGCACTGGCGAGGCGGGGAGGACACAGAGCCCAGGGACACAGCTGAGCCACAACCGTCCTGCTAGCCAGGGAGGTGGTGGTTGGAGGCTCCATGACACCAGGAAGGTCTCTAGATCCACCAAAACACAGCCATCTTTGTCAGTGTTAGAGAAATCTCACCTGGCAGTAAACCATCCTTCTCTCGCAGCTCCATGGGAGCAGATGTATGAGAAACATGTAGGTCCTCCTCACTACTGAAGCTGGAGGACACCATTTTCCACCAGGAAGCCACTGCACAGTTTGAGGAGAGGGACATGTTCCAGGCAGCACTTTGAGAAGAAGCAGCCCAAAGGAAAACTGGTGGGTTTTAGCAATAAAAACAGTCCTACAGTTGTGGAGAAAGGCCAGTCAGTGGCCCAAAATTCTACTAAATGGTTCAAGAAATAGAAAAACTTCCAAAAAAAATATAACATGAAAATTTCAGTTTCACAAGAGGTTTGCTACAGAAGGCACTTGCTCAATGCCACCTCCCTCCCCACAAACTTCATTTGGGAATGCAGTGAACCACCAGCTGTTCTTTCTGTGAGGCCACCAGCAAATCTTCTATCCATCATCACTCCCTGGGATCAAATCTGCTCATGGACAAGCAAATGTGGTGAAACTGCAGAAGCCTTCAACAGGGGCAGGAGCTTTAGCACTGATAACCACCCTTAAGGGTGTCACTCAGCAGAAATCAGATCAAACCAGCAAGAAGAAAAGAAGAGAAAAATTTCTGTTTTCTTCCCTTGATGCCCACAAAACAGGGAAAACAGTGAGTGCCATTTCCAAGGCAAAAAGCCACCACTTCAGCCACAAAATATATCCCTGGAGACCCGGCGAGCCAGGGTCTTGGTTTTATTTAGTTATATATCAAGTGTTATTGATCCTTTTGCTTCGAGCAAATCAGCGAGCAGTGGAACCTTTCCTGCTCTTTATGTCCTGAAAATTGTGGTTTTCCCTCTCTGGGTTCAGGGATGACAAACAGCTGGAGCTGACGGAGGCTCAGAGCATCTCCACTCACCCTGACCCCATCCAGCAGCCACAATGGCATCTGGAGCCTGCAGCTCTCCTCTGGCTTATTTAAAACACAACCAGACCCCACTCCTGCACACCACAGTGGCTCCAAGCTGTGCTGGTGGCATGAGGAGACAATGTGCAGGCAATGGAAACTCGATTGTAGAGCCAGGAACTGAAATGCAAGGTCACCTTTCCCCATAAGCCTGAAACTCCATGGGCATCTTTCATGACCAGGAGGTGGCCAGTCCTGAGCAGACACAAGACAACACTGTGTAGGAGCCCAAACCAGGCTCTTTAGGGACAATTTCTCTCCAAATGAGATCCTTATCCAAACCCAGCTGTCTGTTCACAGAACTGTTGTATCAGCCACCCAATAGCCAAAATATATTTCTATGCTTGAAGGCTTCATTGCAGGAGTTGTGTTGTTTGTAGCTGTGAGAAGACCACAGCTTTGCACACTGAGCCTACTGAGATGGTCTCCTCTGCGCAGCGGGTACCTGGATCCACAGGGTCGCAGCGAGAAAGGCTCATTGCCAGCCTCAGATTTGGTGCTAGGATTTATACTTCTTTCCTACAGGGTTGTGAGCTGCTCCAGCACTCACCGGGCTGGCACCATGCTGCTAATACTGCTCAAAATTAGGGCTGGTAGAAAAATGTGTCATAAAATTTATTTTGCAAAGGAAAAGTCATTTTTAGGTTGGGTTTTTTAAGAGAAAGTTATTTCCTCTTCCCGTACCACCACCACTCGATCCTCCCCCACCCCACTGAAATCACCTCTCATCTTGCAGAGGAAATTTTGATTTTTTCGTTGGAAAAAAGGAGCCAAACAACCCTAAGTGAATTATTTTGGCATGAAGCCGATACTTTCCAGCTCCAACATATTGCCCCAACACCTCCAGCATTAGTACCCCAACTGGGGAACAGCAGCGGGAGTACGGTTGCCATGAGGTTGGGCAGCAGCACAGCCAAAGCAAACTGGTTTGGTTTTCCAGTAAAACATGCCACTTTCCAGCTCAAAAAAAAGGTTGCTTCAGCTTCTTGTGCACACACATTAGTGTATAGCCTCTTGCTAGAGAAGCAGGTTGTGTTTCCTACAGGGCTTGGTGGGTTATTTATCACCAGGGATGGCAATGATAATAATTCCATGTAGCATGGTCAAGATGAGATGCTGGTGACCCTAGAAGGTGTGGTCTGTCTCTGCCACTGCATCTCCCAGACATGACTTCACTCCTTCCTGCTTGGAGGTATTAAGAAAAGTGTGGCCAGCAGGTCAAGGGAGGTTCTCCTCCTCTGTTCTGCCCTAGTAAGGCCACATCTGGAGTACTGAATCCAGTGCTGGGCTCCCCAGTTCAAGAGCTCCCCAGTTCAAGAGAGACAAGGAACTACTGGAGAGAGTCCAGTGGAGGCTGCAAAGATGCTGAGGGGCCTGGAGCATCTCTGGGATGAGGAAAGGCTGAGAGCCCTGGGGTGGTCAGCCTGGAGAAGAGAAGCCTCAGAGGGGATCTGATCAATCCTCATCCGTATCTAAAGGGCAGGGGGCAAGAGGATGGGACTAGACTCTTTTCAGAAGTACCTTGTGAGGGGTGAAGTGACACAAGGGGCAGAGGGCACAAACTGGAACCCAGGAGGTTCCAACCAAACAGGAGGAGAAACTTCTTTCCTGAGAGGGTGATGGAGTTGGAGCAGGCTGCCCAGAGAGGTTGTGGAGTCCCCTTCTCTGGAGAGATTCCAAACCTGCCTGGATGTGATCCTGGGCACCCTACTCTGAATGACCCAGCTTTAGCAAGAGGGTTGGATGAGATGATCTCCAGAGGTCCCTTCCAACCCCCACCACGCTGGGATTCTGCACCTTGGTGCAACTCCCACTGACCAGGACAGGTAGTGGGGTCCCCCAGGGAACGTGGTGTGTTACCACACACTAAACCCTGTTCTCACGTGTGCAGCATCACACAAGTGAGGGTGGCTCAGGCAGGAGAAATTCTGACTTCAGCTCCCTCGGGGTGAGAGCCTTTACTGCTCCACAGACTGCTGTTTTTACTACAGCTGGGGTTTGTGCAGCTTCCTAGATCATACCCAAATCCAGAAAAAGCAAAATCCTACCTGGTGGCTCTACCTGTATCACAGGTGGCTCAGGGGTGATGCATTTCAATGGAAAAGATGAAAGCTTTGCAGTCCTATAAACAGCTGTAAGAAGCTCTGATGATGGGAACTGTCAGGAAATGCCATAACCACAGAGACCAGCTCCCTGCCTGCAGCACGTTGCTGCTGCATCCCACCAGCTTTCTAGATAGGATGTCAACAGCCACAAACAAGCCGTGACTCATTTCCTATCTCCCCCAGCCTGGAGTCTCCAGAAGCTTGACGGGTTTCCCCAGGGCTAGTCTGGATTTGCACTGGCTCTGCAGAGCTCAGAACTGAGCAGCCCGAGGCCAGCCAGCCCCCCGCTCTGAAAGGATGGAGGAAATGCACCCTGGGTCTTGCTCCTTCC
>NW_008599326.1:33650-39579 GCF_000691845.1 Merops nubicus
CATCCCTCCTCCAGCTCAGGCAGAGCTCTGGTGGTTTAGGGCTGTGGGATGATGGAGACAGTGCTGATAGCAGAGACTTGTCTCATTTCTAATCCCAGTAAGAATTCACTGCCCAGTTTAAGCAGAGTAATGGGCACGTTTTTCCAAATTGGATGGAAGGTAAGTGTGCCACAGGCCAGAGGCTCAGGCAAGGAGCATCCTCTGCTAACAAGACACCCCCACTGCTCTTAACACTGGTCTGGGAAAGCAGAGAAGACACATCACTGGCTGCATCACTGCCTCTTCCACCCACCTTCCCACCACCAGGCCACATCCCTGGCTGTGGCTCCAGAGCCCAGCCTTCCCCATCCAGCATGGCATTCCCAAGGGCTCCTCCTGCCATTCCTCAATTCTCTGCTAACAGATGGGATTTTGACAGGACTATCTCCTTAAAGTTCTCCCTGGTCTCTAAATAATCTTCTGTGGTGTTTAGGGTTGCTCTCTTGCATACGGTACCTCTAAAAATACACAAACCAATGAAAGAAATCCCCTCCCCAAACTTTTCAAACAAAAAAATAGGTGATGTGATTAATTATTCTGAAAAAGGCTGTTTATCATTCAGACTCTGTAAAACAGAGTGTCTGATTTAATACACTACTCAAGAACGTGCTGGTTTTCATTTCAGCACAATCAAGACCAAAATCTGTGTCTCCCTCTCCCTCCCTCACCCGAGCTGGAAGCAGTTTGATATTCCATCTTGCTTTAAATTATACACATCAAGTTTACAATGGGACACGGTCTATTTTTTTGCCAAACTCTGCTCTGGGAGATCATCTATTAAACTGTATTTATTTTTTATGACAAACAAGAAAAATGACAAAACAGCTACCGAGAGCCTGCTAACAAGGACCAAATGCCTCCCCAGGCATCATTCCCACTACTGGTGTCCAGACAGGAGCTGCATTAACATCCTCCCACCCACCAGCAATGGCCAAAGAAAGACGTGGGGCTTTATAATTCCCCCCCCCCCCCATATCAGCCTCTGGTGAATTATGGCTCTTGCTTGGCTACAAGATCTGCGGTCAGGAGTTGTATCCTGGTTGGATGAAAGTGAGAAAACTCAGCCCAAAATTCCCTAGAGTAGGAGAAATGCAGTTTGAAATCAGATGATAGGAGATGCCCTGACTGGTGTGCAGCTTCTTGTCTGGGATCTGGGTGGGCGAAATGAGACCGGTGGGACACTGGGTAAACCTGAGGCTTTGGAGCTGGAAAGTGGGGAGATGCAAGGGGCACAGGCTCCCCAGCCAGTTCAATCCTCCTCCCAGCACCTCCAGCTCCTAGGGATGAGGATGAGACACCCCTGAGTCTCAAGGGGGCTGTTGGGACCCTCAGCTGGAATAAGTCCTGGTTCTGGATTGAGTCCTGACTCTGCCCCTAAAGAAAGGCTGGCCTAAAAAAATGACCCCGAGGAGCACACTGAGCCCACCAGAGGAGCACTGGGTATGGGAGAAGATCTTTCACTGAGAGGGTGGTCAGGCACCGGAATGGGCTGCCCAGGGAGGTGGTAGAGTCATCAGCCCTGAAGGTGTTCAAAAAATGAGCAGATGTTGCACTTGAGGCTACGGTCTAGTGGTTAGGGAGATGCTGGGATGGAGGTTGGACTTGATCTTAGAGGTCCTTTCCAACCATAATGATTCCATGATTCGCCCCATGGGGTCCAACCAGGCCCTCCAAGCTCTCTTTGCAGCACAGACATTAGGAAACACATTCTGCTACCCAACAACTCCACCTAGGCTGGGTTAATCAAGCCATGGCCCATGTGCATCTCAAGATGTGCATCTTCACCCAGCCAGCAGTATCTATTGGTCTGTAGGCTAATAGAGACATATTAGATAGATAACAAACGCATGTAACGGTGTCCATTCCCTTGGTGCTCTGAAGAAGAGCATTAGAAACCAAGGCCCTCTGACGCCGTGGAGGCAGGGCCATGCCAGCGTGAGGGGCCCCCTACCCCAACCCCTCAGGGTTCATGACCTCCTCTCCACCAGCAGTACCACCCCCACACAGCCCAGCAATGTGACATCATTGGGAGCCTATCAGTGGTACATTTCAAAAGCTTCAGGATTTGAGGGTTTTTCAAAATTCTGAAAGCTACCAGAAGAATGTAGGACTGGAAGGACCGTCTCAGGGGTTCACCATTTTGTCCAACACACCACATCAACCCTTCTCTTAATTTATTGTGCTTCAAAATAGTTTTCTTTTTCTGCAAGATCTCCTTGACCTTCTCCAGTTGGGATCAGCTTTCACCTCAACTGCTCGTTAGCAAAGCAGATGTAAAGTGGTCCCTCTCCACCTGCCTACTCCTCCTCCATGCCAGCTCCTCCTTGCCCTCACAGCAGCTTTGCATGCAACCAGAGTGCAGGGTAGGGCCGAGGTCATCCCCAGCTGGATCCTTCTTCCTTCCTTCCCCACCCTCAGCTTTTGCATGGCAAAGGAGGGGAGACCCAGGTGAGTGCAAAGGCAGAGCTCCTTCAACAGGCTTGTCCACAGGTGGCCAGCACCGAGTATGTTGCCCTGATCCAACCAACCTCAATCTTGGGTCTGAAACCAACTTGGGCATCAGGGCAGACTCACACTTATCCATTTCTAACGTCCATGTTTTATTCCTGGAGATGATGGCAACAAGACCCTTCAGAGACCACTGTAAACAGCCCCCCAGTAGTGCGGGGTGCACTATGCATGTGCTGAGCTTTCCAGCTTTGAAGGAAAAAAGCAAGTGGGAGACCTCTCGGAGAAATCCCTTCAGCCTGGTGTTTGAACTGCTCTGCCAGACACCAAAACAGTCCTGGGATTTTCCTCAGGAGCATGACTCTGGAGGTTTCCCTTAGCTAAACGACTGCTTTTTATGGCACTAAGCAACTGTCCCACCTGGCTCTTTGCCACCACCACAGCGATGGCCACATTCTGCAATGGTTTGGGTTCCCTCATCAGAGAGGAGCAAGCCTGCCCATGTTTCCTTGGCAGGAAAGCAAGCTATGACATGAGATCTGTGGCTACAAGTCACCATAAACCTAATGCTATTTCAAGTTTAAGTGACAGCTCCATTTATACTACAGTGGCAATGTAGAAAGTCCTTCTCCTACCATCCTATTTATTTATTTTTGGCAGCTAGTTGCTAGTGAGCACAACAGCAAGTTTTTAAATCTGGGCATGGCAACCCAGCCCATTGCAATAAAATCCTTACGTATTGTATGAATAGCTAGACATGAATAATTTAACCATGGTTTAATCAATGTTAAACTAACAGTTTAATCAAGACCAACTATGTCATCTTTCCACCAGAGCAAGGCTCCGGCTCTGGTTTCGCAGCAGAGGAAGAACACACGTGTCCTCAGTGACGTTTCAAACAAATCAATCCTGCATTTCTCCATGGCACCAGCCAGGCGAGGGCTGGAGCTCGTTAGCCAGCCCTTCTCCTGCTCCACCCCAAAACCTTCCTATGTCCTTTCTGCTGGAGAAGCAATGGAAAGGAGGTCATGGAAGCAAAGTCCATGCAGCCCTGTCTTTTGCTAGATGTTAGGAAAAAGTTCTTCACTAGGAGGGTGACAGACCACTGGAATAGGTTGTCCAGACAGGTGGTGGAGGCCCCATCCCTGGGGACATTCAAGGTCAGGCTGGATGAAGCTCTGAGTAGCATGATCTAGCTGGAGATGTCCCTGCTTATGGCTGCAGGGTTGGACTAGATGGCCTTTGGAGGTTCCTTCCAGCCCAGACATTCTATGACTCTACGATTATAGAATCAAGTCAAGTCCACAACGTGGACCTGAGAACATCACCAGCCATGACAGGCAAACCAAGAGAAAAGCCAGTGCCAAGCTTGCTGCAGAGGTGGAAATACTATGGAAAATCCAAGGAAAATGGACAGTATAACTCAGCCCGTGGCTGAAAGGGCATAAACACTTGGGCCAAGCAGAGAGCACTGCCATGAGTGACCACACTCAGGAGGCAGGAAAATCACAGCCCTTCTGCATTCCCCAGGCAGTGGGAGAGACCCAATGAGCCAAACACAGAAAGGATCACCCGCAAACAAATGTAGAGGTGATCATCTGTGCATAAACCTAGAAAGAATAATCCATGAACAGCTCTGGGGCCCACAGTGTGAGAAAGACATGGACCTGTTGGAGCAGGGCTAGAGGAAGCCATGAAGATGATCAGAGGCTGGAACCTCTCTGCTGGAAGACCAGGCTGAGAGAATTGGGCTTGTTCAACCTGGAAAAGAAAAGGGTCCAGGGAAACCTTATTGTGTCATTTCAATACTTCAAGTGGGTCTACAGTGAAGTTGTGGGGGAGCCCTTTATCAGGGAATGCAATGACAGGAGGAGGGGTAACACCTTAAAAAAGAGTAGCTTTAGATTAGCTGTTAGGAAAGAAGTTCTTCAGGGGTGAAACACAAAAAAATTGCAGAGAAGTTTGGCACAAAAGTGTTCAAGGCCAGGCTGGACAGGGCTATGAGGAACTCTAGTGGGAGGTGTCCCTGCCCATGGCCCAGGGGTCCCTTAAGGTCCCTTCCAACCCAAACCAGTCTGTGATTCTGTGTTGAACTGCTGGTCTCCAGAAAGGACCAGAGAACCACAGTCCTCTTGCTCTCCATGGGAGCCCTCAAAGACTGGCAGAGTCCCATCTGCTGCTCAGTGCTGAGCCCATGGGTGCAGCTCCAGGGTTAGGTCAGGGGATGCCCTTCTGAAGCACTGCTATGGTGGGCCATGGGAAGGATGGGATGTGGGTGCTCAGTCTCCACTCCCCAGCTCCATCATCTGGGATGCAGAATGGCCCTGTCACTAACAGGGGTCGGTGGTGCTCACCAGGGAACATTTCTGACCTAAGGCACAACCCCTGACCTGGGACAAGACCTGTGAAGCTGACATATTTCGGGTTTCCCTTTTCAGAGAAGACCTAAAACATGCCACAGAACACACTGATGAAAGCAACTTCCTTTACCATTGCACCTCCAACATCCACAGTGTAAAACGTGGCACACACTGCATGTTTCCAACACAGTCAATAACAGGGAAAGCAATTTCTCACACCCAGCTCTCCCCAACAACCACCAGCCTCTTCAACAGCTGCATCTCTCAAAAGCCAACAAGATTTTTGAAGGAGAAAAAAAACCACTAGTTACAAGCTCAAACTCAATGGCCCCCAGTCAAATCCTCCTTCTGTGGACCTTTCAAGACACTTTCTAAAGCCCTTCTGAAGCCCAGATCTCACTCTGCCCATGTCCTCTGATTTATTAAGTGCTTTAAAGGAGTTTATGGCTGTTACTGCAGCCGGAGCCCACTGCAAACCCTCAGCCCACACTGCTGGCTTGGAGCTGCACGTCTGTTCCTCTCCAAAATTCACAGCCATGCTGACTTGATTCCAAGCAGCTAAGGGCATTCTACAGTCCAAACAGTTCATTATCTCCAGCTTTCTTTAAAAGGTCAAGAAATGCTCTCTGCTTGGCAGATAGACTAGAGAAGGAGTCAAGAAGTCTCAGGATTTGTAACACAACAAGGTTGTTAAATTGCAAACTCCATCCTGAGCAGAGGCAACACCACAAGTCTGCCTGAAGTTTTTGAACACAAAAAAAGGGGGGATATTTTGAGAATTTTTTTTCCTATTTAAAAAAAAAAAAAAAGTTGGCTCTCAAAGCAAATAACTGCTCTCCAAATAAATCTCTCTTATTCTTCCGGTATTTGTTTGCTAACCTGTTACCCTCAGGCCCTTCCCCCATTTTAAACCCTTTCTCTTTTCTGCTGCAGCTACTGGGGAAAGGCAGAAAAAGACAGGAAAAAAAGGAAACTTCTTCCCCTCCCCTAAATAAATCACCAGCTCAATCACCAGCAGCCTCTCAGTTCCCACTGCCTTTGTGTTGTAATAGACATTTAAAGAATCATAGAATCCTTTAGGT
>NW_008599327.1:0-1729 GCF_000691845.1 Merops nubicus
GGCCCGGCGCAGGAAGGGGCAGGGCTTGGGGCACCAGAAGGTAACGCTGGCGGCACTTCATGCGATCGTCAAGGCTCATCGCACCTCCCTTAAAATTACATTTTTCAAGGCTGTTTTGCATAAAAAAGGGTTTTGTCAAACTCATGTGGCGTAACAGCCTCTTCTAGTAGGGACGCGAACACAAATGCCACCTGAAGTTCATCATATCACACTTTCCCCCAAAGACCTAAAGCCCAAATCGCTGTGGTGCCTCTCTTGGAATTTACTAACGTTAACAGGAGGTGAATAAGACAGTCTCAAATTGGACCAAAAGCTTAAGTTTGGACACTAACGACTAAACATGCAAAGGGTAATCTGGTTCTTGCTAGCCCTCACACAAACCAAAGGAAAGCACCTCACAGAGCCATTAAAGTCTTGAGCGCCTTGTCACAGAAGCCAAAGGGCAGGAGGCTCACAGAGGGCCAGGGCCACCCGTGCCATACCCCCTGAGAGCTGCTCTCCCAAGGCAGCCCAGATGACAGAGGCTTTCCTCACCTGCATCCTGGCAGCCGGGACAGGACACCACGACAGACACCACTCCTGCCCTTCCAGTACCCTCCCAGCATTTGTGAACAGTCTTTGCCAGACACTGCAAAAATAGGACTTTTGGTCTGAGTTCCTATGGCAGTGATTTACACATCGGGCCTGACCACCATCCTGACATTTCGGGCATAAGGGGACCTCCAATGTGCACAGCCTGCCTGAGCAGCTAGCCAGAGCGCAGCCCTCCCTTCCTCTGCCACAGGCTGCAGCACCACAGCTCTCCCTTCTGCAGCAAAGGTATTTTTATCTCTCATGACTCAGTAACAACCAAAGACAAGCACATTTTGTTGCAGGCTTCTGGGTGGAACTGGTGTGTGTTTTGCAGCTGGATTACAGTGCTACCATTTAGCTCAAGCCTGCTAATACAGCTGAGAGTAACGCTCACCATGTACCCCTCCTCTGTTCCCTTGCATGGCCACTAGTACCTTCTCTACAGGTTTTAGAAAATTGCTGGGTTTCAGTATAGGGTCAGGTTGCAAAGAGGAAGAATCAACATATGTGCTTCACCAACCACTAATCTGCAACACAAGTTAGTAGCTAATAATCAAAACAGCGACTACAGATTATACAGGATGAAGGTGTCAGGCATGAGGGGCTCATCCAGTGGCTTTAGGATTATCTGGCTCAGTTCCCAGTTTCAATACAAACAGGAGGCTGGTTGATCCATCCTATTGAGGAATACTTTCCCAATGGCTACGTCAACCCACCTGTCTTGCCTTTAACTGCCTGTTTCTGCTGCAGGTGAATAAATGCCCCTCTCATATTTTTCTACACACCCTTCTAAGTGTAACACTCCATGGCAATAGGAGATCAAGAAAAATGAGGTGAGGAGTAAGGCATAGCAAAAACTGACCACCTCATCTGTGAGAAGTGTGAGAATATTAGGAACATGGGGGAGGAGGCTTTCAAGCTCATTCTTTCCTTTCTTTCTACTTAAAGCCACTTGACAGTTTCATTCCCAAGAACTACATCAGGTAAAAATCCTCATGAAACAAAGTGGACCTAAGCCTGCCCCAGAGGAGTTGTCATCTCCAAACAGCTCTGAGTGACAAGCTCAGGAAGCAAATTGTGGATTTCTGGAAATGTAGTTTTGTTACATGCTTCCTTAGAACCTCAAAGCCTCATATTTTTTAAAGGGGTGTAGGGA
>NW_008599327.1:1760-45863 GCF_000691845.1 Merops nubicus
CATATTAGGAAATAAAGTCTTTCAAAATTGAATATGTTGGAAATAAATAACCCAGCAATTTTCAAGAGAACCTTCACTATCAGAATCAACCCTTATTCTGTATAATGCCATTTAGAAGCAATATAAAGCATTTTGAATTTTCCTTTTAATTGTTGGTAGAGTGCATATTTGTTCTCTGGCATACTTATTCCTTAATTCTCAGCTTCCTTTTTGTAATTCTGAAGAACTGATTTATTTTCAGTGGCACTTTAGAGTCATGTTAGTAGAAACTGATGTCTGGATCCTGGAAAATTAAATCTTAAGAATGCCAATAAAGGATAAGGCAAAACTACCCAACAGGGAAAGGTCCCATCTCATGGCTGTCATTATGAAAACATGTTATAATCTGCACAGTAGTTATAAGATTATGAATTTTAATTCTAACATTACTGTGTGTTACAGTAATCTAGCTCAGCCTGTTTATTGGTTTTACATAAATCAGCTTCCCGTTGTTCAGTGCAAAGCATTTTCTGCTGTTTACAAATATAGGAACCGGCTCATCTACGCTTACAGCTCTTCACACATGCTATATGCACTATAATGGTACACACCAGAAACCTAGATTGAAAGAAAGTTAAAGCCATAGAGCTAGATATTGAAAAATTATGAAACACATATCTTTGTTATCTATTTCTTATGTATATTTCCCCAGCATAAAGTCATGTTGTTATTAAAACTCATACAACTGCTGTCAGATGACATAATTCTATAAGCATACTCTCATTCTTCTGCCATAGGCTAACTTTCTAAGTTTGGCATTGCAAGCTAGTGCTCTTAGCCCACTTCCTTTCTTTTGAAAACCAAAATGACGAATGAAATTTTTGTTGCACACACTTTCCTGACCACAGTTTGGGCCATCGGGCAAGTCCAGTTCTTTAGCATACCAGTATGTGAGATAGTAAAGTAAGAGAGAAGAAAGACACTGTCCTCAGGTAGCCCTAGTCATTGCAGAGAGGCATCACCAGCCCTGAGAGCAAACAAATGAAGTCATGTACCTGGGGGTCCAACTCTAATCCTGCAGGAAGCTGCTGTCTCTATTCCCAGACTGCAAGCCTGCAGGTCCTGCTCTTCTTATTACACCCTCGGCTGGCTCTTGATCCAACACCTGCTCTCCACCAGTGGCTCCTGCACTCCCACCTGCCAGCAAAGTCTCCTCTCCACAGACCTTTCATTTTCCAACAGTGATCTTTATAACTTGCCCTGTCTGCAGTTTACCTTAATGAGGGCAATTATTAGATACTGTCTGCTACGTACTGGATAAAACCTAGACATCTAGGGAGGAGAGTCTTCTCCCTTCCATTTTTCAAAGTAGAATCTTGATTTTATTTTTCTGTTGATTGTTTGTTACAGACATTTGCAATCTTTGCATGTGTAGGGAGCAATATGCTATGCAGACTCCAGCAGGAAGGCGACTACAGGGCTGTCTTTTAAAAATTTAAGGATATGATTTCACAAGGCTGAGGTGAAACTGAATTGAACTGATAATGGAACAACTGGAAGCAATAGCCAAGCAACCTCCCAGCAAAAGCATACAACCACAGCAGCCTCTCAGTCCTGTACATTTTAGTGACTTAAGCACTAAAAAATGAAACCTAGCAACGTGACAACCTTTAAACCAAGACATCCGTTTAGAGGTCCTACATTGTACACATGGACTACACAGGGGAAAAAAAATAAAGAGGGGAAAATAAAGCCACAAAAGACTGTAACCGGCTATTTCAAATGTTCTCATTTGTTCTAAAACCTCAGCCATAAGAGCGGATAAGTCTAGGTCCTACTGGGACTCTGCTTCCCTTATTTCTCCCTGGAGTAGTCCTTCATGGTGTGGGAGAAGCAGCTGTTTTCTTGAGCACTATTTGCTCTCAGTGTTAGCTGGATAATGTATGCGTATTTTCTGCTACTAATCTCACAATCAGTAAGTCTTATTATGAACACTCCACAGAACTGATTTTAAAGTCATCCATGGCTTGCAGTAAACTCCCAATTAGTCACTCCCTGAAAGACACATTATGTAAGTTTAATCCAGCCGCACAATTCAGTCAACATCAGAGAAATTATCGTTCTAAAAAGGCAAATCAATGCACTTCCATTTGCTGAGTAATAAACTTAGTCCAGGAAAAACAAAAAAAAACAAAAATTCAAGTCAGGTTAAGCTCACAGATCCTTAAATGCCCAGATTAGACTTGATCAGACCTCCAGAAGCCCATGTGTATTTCCAATAAAATGGAGTGTTTAGTTTCATGACCACCTGGTTCCTCTCTCAAACACAGTATTGTGTTTTCTTCCATCTCGGGAATGCACATGCAGTATACTGCAGGCTTTTCATTCTTATGTGATATTTTCATGTTGTTATGACTAAATATGCCTTTATTGTTTCAGACTTTATATATAACACAATTTCCTTTCCTCTAAAGAATGTATTTTAATAAGAATATGAACCAGCAGGTATATTGCATGCATTTTTTTAAAAAATCAAAGACAACACCTTATTGTACATATCTCAAGAATCAAGAGATTTGGTTTGCTATGCAGTTAGCCACCATATATTTTGTCAGGTTGTTTCACTGCTAGCTTAGCCAAATGTATATGCTCAGAAAATCCTGTCTTGTCTGAACACTTTATAAGCATATCTTATAGGCTCAGTACATGATTTTCAAAAGCTAATCAGTCAGATTGTGAAACTGAGCCAAATTTCCTCAGTGCTGTTCTTGGTGGAGGCTTGTTCCATGCTAAATATAATTTTTCCCAGTCATATCTTTCACAAAATTGTTCCAAGGGGGGAAGGGGAGCCCAAGACTTTACTTTTTTGTTAAAAGTGCTGATAAGCTGTTTTCATTTAGTTTTCTTCACTTGTAGATATGCTCATGCCAAGCTTAGCCTCTGCTCACAGGTACATGGTGTGAGCAGAGGGTAAGAATGCTATTAGAAGTTCAACCTGAAAGCTGGCATCTCAGAAGCTGGATGGGAAGGACCATCACAGTCTCAGCCACCAGGACAAGACTTCCCTTGCTGCTATTCCAACACAGCTACATTTACCTGGCACATGGACAGCATCAGGCTCCTACAATGCTCAAAGTATACTGGGATGCTCAGGCCGCACACAACCCTGCTTTGAGTCCAGTTACCCACAGGGTAGTTGGGGTTTAAGACCTGGCTGAATGATGAAAACTTACTGCTGAGAAAAGTTCTGGGTTTTATAACAAAATTTTCCAAATGGACTGGCTTCTAATTAAATCAGACCCTGACCTCCCCCAGTGAAATACTTATTACTAAATCTAACGAAATGGCCAGTTATATTTTTGATTTTTCATTTTTGATAAGTGTATGTGATTTCCACAGCAGGTAATGAACATTTTTGTATCTAGAATTTAAAAAGAAGGGGTTTTTAAAAGTTTTAATTAAAACCTTAATTAAACAAATTTAACCAAAGCTTTGGCTTGGTTTAAAGTATGATTGTTAATGTTTTAAAAAAAAAATCTAAACAAAAAATTTAAATTATGGAAAAAATGTTGCCCAATATTGCTGATGGAAATTACTGCCTAAAAAGCGAGTTCATTTGGTACTGTATTGTGCAATACAATTAGAGCTTGTTAGCATTGTTTTGTTTGCACTGATGTGCTTACCAGAAATACCCTTGAAGTCCTCTTGTTTTCATAACAAGGGAGCATAGTTGTAAAAAAGCAGAGAGATCTTAGAGGAAGCACCAGAAAAGTTGTTTTTCTGTAGGTTTGGTCCTATAACCTGCTGGTCACTGCAGCCGATTCAGATCTAGGCCACTTGGCTTATTTTGTTGCTCGTGGCGTGGATGGCTATAGGTTTGCTCCGAGCAGTTACCCTGATAGGCCCCTGGTAACGACAAGTCAAACCTGCAGAGAGCATCCACTGGGACCATTCCTCTCTTCCAAGAACCAACAAGACAAAGCCCATTAGCATTTGCTGTTTGGGACAGTGGCACAAAAGCAAGGCACTTTTCAGCGGTCAACAACACATTTCTTTCTCTAGGGAGAGGGCTATTTTGGTATATAACCATGGACCTAGCTATGTCAAAAATCAAATAAAAATCTTGCAGTACCCGCAGTAACAGGTTCTGCTTTTGGTCTGGTTCCAGAGGACGTTACAAACATCAAGTGACTTAGCTTATAGCAAGGTCAGCAACTGGCCTGCTGTGTCCACTGAAGAAGGGGAGGCAATTCTGGGCATTTCCTTCACACTCATAGGTACAAATACCACTGTGGGGGGTTACGTGGGCAAGTGAGAAGGTGCACATGCAGGGACATGGATATTGCAATCAATAACAGTGCTAAGCTGGGTTTTACAAGCAATAGCTATAACTTCAGTTATGCTGTGTAAATAATAATATGTTTCCTCACAGGCTAATGTTCTGGGTGAGATGGCACAGTCCTGCCCCCCTTCTAGGGCTCCTGCCTAGTCCTGGTTTGGTCGTGAGTCGGCCAAGCCACAGGGCTCTTCCCTTCAGACACCGATGCAGGATGTCCCCGTGGCCCCATCTGCCTCTTAAAATAACCAACTGCTCCAGCCCTCCCCTTAAAGATCGAGACTACCAGCAGCTGCTTGCAAGGAGCAAGGTACAACTGCTTGACAAAAGCAGAGCTGCTACCAAGCTGTGTGACGCTGGGGCAGGATATACCAATTAAACACCATGATAAGAGCTACCCAGAAAGCTAAGAAATGAGCTCTTTTCACTCCCAACTCTGTGGGAAGGAAAGCAGTTCCCCATGACCATGAATTCAAGCTGAGGTATCAGCCTCAGCAATTCTCTCCTTGCTTTGCAGCAGCTTGTTATCACAACCTCGTTCTTTCCTCAGGAAAACAAGCTGCATTAAAAGGGGGCCAACCCCTGCCAAACTTAGTAAGTACAGAAGGGGACCAGGAGATGGCAAAGCACAGAAGATACCACCTCCCTGCCTCAGGGTACTGGCAGTATCACTGTTCTCCAGGCAAAGCATGGAAGACGGTTCATGAGCAAAGAGAGAAGCATCACAAAATACCAGAGTTTGTCTCCAATAAATCCTTCAGACAAAGCCTGTCCTTCACAACTTCACTTTCACTCCTTTCCATCTCACCCTTCCATCCTTCCTACCTTTGGATTTGTTCCATTCTATCATCCTCTCCTCCTGCCAAGAGCCTGGGCCATGGAGGTGGGAAGCTAAGCAGTGAGTTAAAGCTGCTGCCTGTGCCGGGTACTCCTCTCCCTGGGAAAGGCAGAAGCAGAGAGACAGGGAGGACTACTCACGGCAGTTTAAGTTAACTATTACACCATCACCCATTGCTAAATTGCAGTTGGAGAGGTCTGTCTTGCAGCTATGAGACCTACAGGAAAAGGAGCTGGTGGAGCAAGGAGCTTTGCTTAAGGGAGTAAGCCTCACACTGGCCAGCAGCACGCAGAGGCTGCTCCTCAGCAGCTTCTCCATCCAGCTTCCATTTAGTCAGCATTTTCTGTCAGCTCTGCTGTCGTGGCAGATGCATGACTGACATTCACTGCAGCAGGGCGTCACTCCAGCAAAAGCCTCTTGGCTTGTGACAAAGACCTTAAAAGTAATTTATAAATGCCACAAGACAATGTGCTCTGTAGGAGTGAAAACAGTCAAAACGTAATGAAAATTGGCAGCTGCGTGAATGCTACACTTTTGGCAAATGTTGTTACTAATATAATATATTAAAGTATCATAAGAGAAAACAGGCTGTTAGACTTCATCTTCCAAAACCACAAGGGACTGGTGATGGTTTAATTCTCATCTGACCCACATTTTTATATGGATTTCCTCAAATAAAAAGAGACCAAAAGAAAAAAAGAGAAGAGAAGGCACATCAAAAAGCATAACCATACCCTTTGATGAGGCACCTTACCTGTCTCCTAGCAAGGAAACATTGACAGTGGCCAATCTTTATCAAATAAATAATTTACAACACTTCCTTTATGATATTCATTAAAGAATCATATTGATAAAAGCAGTTTTTACAATAAAATTCTGTATCTTCTTTGCAACTCAAAATGTATATGCTTGGGGATAATGACAATCATGTTATCCCCATTAGTCTTTCTGCTATGACATTTATTAGGTTTGTTTTTTATTTATTCCTCATGGAATAGGAGCTTTGGCTACTGGTATAACATGGGTAAGTGATATAGAAATTTACTTTTATTTCACATTAATATTTTCTTACTTGAAGTATCATATTCATTTCACATTACTCTTGTCTGGCAGTCTAATGCATCCAATATTAGCCTTTTTAGTTCTACACAGTAATTAAATTTAAAGTAATTCAATGTATGTTATAATTGAAAACTGCAGCTCATTAATTTTTAAACATTCTTCGTATTTTGGACTACACCTGCTCCTTTGGCACATCCTCTATTTTGAATCCATCTACTTCTTCCTGTAAAAGCTATGTTGCTATGATACATGTCCTGTCACAGTTTCTTTCTTCAACATACTTTCATTCCATAATCATACTTATTTAGCATAAATAAGACTAAGATTGCAAAGTCTCCTAATCACTCCTTAATTATCACTTGATTCAACCACACGAATCAAGGTCAAAACGGTTTTAACCTGAAGGAATACTAGAGCTGTGACATGGACACGCAACATTCTTGCAAAACACATCATGGTGAAAAGCTGCTAATGGACCACCTCACTGCAGAGAAGTGACACAATGGGGCAAGCCCCAGTGTCTATCAGTACTCCTTGCAGATCCTGAGCAGCAGTTTTTGAGGTGCACCTGTGTCCACAGGCATAGTTGCACCAGCACTGTGGGTCAAGGTCTACATTCATTTTATACAGTGCAATTAGGCAGACTCAGAAAATGAGGTAGGCTGATCATCCTTCAAATGAGTCTCTCATGTAGGCTCCTACTATCCTTGCATAAATCTCGATTTAAATCAGGAATGATTTTAAACCTGTAATGAATGAAACCAGAGTGGAATTGGCAGTGGAATTACACTCTGCTCCCAAAGTGAAAGTATAAATTATTACCAAATTATCAGTTTATTGCCAGCCATAAAATCCTGTAATCCCTCATCACATTCTCAGAAAAGGTTTGCTTTACATTGTTGACCACTGTTCCAATTTTCTCATTTGTCCTTTTCCATATATGGTTTATCTTTCCTATTTAGTTTCCTAATTAACATTTTAAAATTCCTCTGTCATGAAAATTTTTATATAAGGCAGGAAGCATCCCATTTCCCTTGAGGAAGCTGTAACTGTTAAAAATTCTTACTTGAGACAGGCCTTCAAGAAACCATCATCTCAAATGACCAAATCCAGCATCTTTAATACAAATTTAAATATTGTTTTGATTTGAAAACTGAATAATTTTGAATGATTCAAAATGGGGCTGGCAATGCAATCCTCCATCATGATTTTAGGCTAGGATTACTTACTTTTTGGGGGAGAAGGAGGCATTGGCATGTGGAGGGGTTATACAACTTCTGTTACACAGAACTTTGGAGTTTTTTATTTTGGGGTTCATTTGTTTTGTTTTCCCAGCAAGTCTGTGGTTTCTTGAAATATGATGTTTAGTTGATGTCTGTTTTTAGCTAAAATACACTAGTCCTAGGTCCCAATCAGTAACTTAGAGATCTGACTTTTAGGATTTCAGTGGCATATGATTTTTGGACAGAAACTCTTGAGTATAGGGCACATTGAAGCAAAAAGACTAAGTCTGGGGGATAGTTCTATTTTTTAAATTCATTTGTAATGAACAAAACTATTGGCAATGAACAAAATGTTTATCCACTATGGCTGCTTTCTTCTTTCTTAGTCCCAATTTTAATCTCATCTCACAGGGCAATTTTTTCACTTGTACTCCCACCATCAGCTAGCACTTCAAGTGACACTGCTCGTAAGATTTCTAACACTGAGGTTGTTTGAATTTTCAACAATAAAAATAGCCTAAGAGAGTTAACCCCTAAGGACCATTAAAGAATTATCCTGTAAACTCTCAGCATTACCAGCTTGCTGAGCAGTGAGTGTGCCTTGCAACTCCAGTGTGTGACAAAGGTGGTTGGCAGCTTCAGGCACCAGGCTGCAGCGCTGCGACAAAGGCCAGCAAGGGTTTGGAGGCTGGAGTGAATGAGAAGCTGGCACTGACTGAGCACTTCAAATTCCATGAAAGATAACAACATGATACTTTTTGCAATTTTGTGCCTTTGTATTAAACACATCATTACTCTAACCACCAGTCAATGCACAGAAATGCCTGAATGAAAATGTAATTCACTATCATCTTAACTTTGAGAAATGCTTCAAGACTTCCAGCAATATAAAATACTCATAAATCTTCACCCAATAAACTACTGGATACATGATGTAAAACATAGAACTTTAAAAATATTTCACCATTACATGTAGAATGGAAATTGGGAATACAGACTTTCATATTTTCACAGTATTCCTCCACTTTTCTCTCAGGAAGGGGGAAAGCTGCATGCCTCTAACTGCTACTAATCTAATTCACAAACTGGAGCTCATAAAAAAAAATATTACTAAATCACATGGTTTAATAGAGGACATTATACGTTGTGATACTTACTCTAATATTCCTTAGGAAAACCATTTCAAGCTGCTTTAGCTCTAACCAAATGCAATAATAATCCCCACTAAAAAGCAATCGTCGAAGTGCATTATTATATGAACTTCACTATTAGGAACACATCATTCTGTAGTTACCTTGGAAGTTGTATGGACTTGAGGAATAGCAACAGTAAGATGATGTGGATTAGAGCAACAATTGTCCATCAGTGGAGAATGAGTTTTTTCAGTGTGATGATTCTTACCTTGCATTAGGACTGCAGGAACAGTGAATGCCAGAGGCAACGTTGTTTCTAACTGCTGATGCCATACAAAAAAAAGGTTAAATATGGAAAAGTTTAATGTCCTAAAAGTTAATGATCAAAGGAAGACTTTGCAAAACTGTCAAAGAGTTGCTGTCTTTGCTGATGATGAGTGTGACATGTTTGAAATAATAAGAGCAAACAGTTTATTGAGCTTAGTAACAAAACTCTTTCCTTACTTTGTTCAAATTCAGAAAAGAAAAACATTTGGCTTGAGACTAAAACTAAGCATGAGAAGTTTTATCTCAAAATATCTTCTCCCTTAAGAAAGATCAAAAGGATAGAAACAAGGGCTAGAATAGATTGGCTTCTGTGGCATTAACCACAGGATAAATGGTTGTTCTCTTTTTCTTTCACAGTAATACTTTGTTTTGGCACCTCTAACTACTCCTCTCTCTGCTACCACTTCTACAACAAGCATTTCACTCCTCACAGACTTTCAGGGTTTGGTGACCATTTATGAATGGGCAATTATTACTGGAGCAGATGTGCCTGCCCGTCAGAGATTCTCTAACTGACTGGGTGTGACACAACAGACTGCCACAGTCCTGTCCATCTTTGTACAGACGCTGAACGACATGTATTTGTACTTGTGAGCATGTGAACAGAGACCAATGCCCCCTCCCATCTAATACCCCCCCCTGCAAACAGTAAGGAGAAAAAGGAGCGCATCTGAATAATGACAGAGGTAGGTGAAGAAAAATCCCCTGGCAGTCAGACTCTTAGCACAGATTTACACTGGTTACATAGAACTACAGAGGGTATAAAACATAAGACATTTTAAATGCTAGTTCATAGTCAAGGGTGCTACCAACCCCACTTTCTGCAGCCCTGGCTTTTCCTTGGGACTCTCATATTCAACTAGTGACCAGACCTGACCCTGCCTAGTTTATAAGACTAGACAAAACGGTAGCCCAAGGTGATTATCACCAGCTACACAGTATCACATTATAAAGTCTAAGTGAGGTAAAAAACTTCTAAATAACAAAATTATCCTTTTATAGGGCTCTTAATTCAACAGTCCAGTCTATTTCCTGTAGAAGTGATTAGTAATAGAAAATAATTAGGAGATGCCAGATGGGAGAAGGAGTTAAAAAAAAAAAGACACAAAACTCAGGCAGCTAAGGAAAGAGAACAACAAATGAGGGAGCTGCCAAGCTGGCAACCCACCACAGTCCTTCACCGTCCAGGAAGCTCTTTGCATAAGCAATAAATGACAAACACATCCCTGCTTTAAAGACTGCTCTGAACAAGACTCACCTTCTCTTTTCTGTGGCCACTGCATAAAGTCAAGGGAAATCATATTAAAATAAATAAATAAATAAATAAATAAATTCCTTATATATGGCTATGAGGCTTCTTCACCACACTTCTAGGCAGCCTTTTTAGAAACCTCAAGAAAAAGCCTCATAGGGAGGGTAAGCAGCAAATTCCTACAGCATGTTAGGACTGAAGCCATGATAGCTCTCCACTGCTCATCAGGAGTTGAGCTGGACCTCTGTCTTTCTGTGTCCCATCTACCAAGGTCCACAAGTATGGGAAGAATCTCTCTGCCCCTGAAGAGTGCCCCAAAAAAAGCTATCCTCTTTGGCTTTTCAAGAGCTAAGAGATATTCCTTCCTCCCTCCCTGTGATCCTTTTTGCACTAGCCTATCCCACTTAAAAAGGAAGGAAACTTCTGCCAGAACACATAAGAGAAGCATTAAAAATGTAACCAGATCCAAACAACCAAACATTTGGGAACCCTGGAAAGAACTGCTGGTGAAGGCTTCACACACTGACTTACCTCACAACGCTGAAAACCACAGAAGACTAATAGCTTATTCATTACTATTGGTTCCATTTTATTAATAACAACACAACCAGCATTCTTTGGCTCTAATGGCACAGCAACTGTACTGCTTTACAGCCTTTTTAACAGTTATGTACACTATTCATTTTACAAAGACTCAATCAGGCACAGGGCATACACTGAGGGTAATTTCTCCCCACACTTTTGCTGAGGGTCTGGGTCTGTGAGTCTGAGAGCCCAGACCCCTTGATTTCACATGGCAGCTGCATGTCACAGTATAATTAGACACTGGACTTTCTGAAGACTATATCTTTGTGTATACATCTCATATGCCAGGTCATAAAAGAGCCACACTAATGTGAAAAAGCAGAAAGTAACATGAAGAGTCATCTCAGGGAGTACACTGGTACCCACAACAAAAGGCTGAAGCAGGATGCTGATCCTCAGCTGTGCTTACCTACACAACGGAGGAAATCTCTCTACAGAAGTAGCACTGCAAGAGGAGGCACGCTGTGCATCTGAAATGCACCCTGACCTAAGCCACTCCTTACTGTCTGATGTTTGTGGAGCCTTATTTGTTTTGAACCTTGTAATACTAGACCAGCAACATACAATCAGGCTACTGAGACAAGCACATGACTTTCATTTTGCATGAATTCCCCACGTTACTGTACAAGCATTCAATTAATGTGCTTTGGAGGCACAGGCATGCACACAGAGGCAGGCAAGTGAGGTTGCATGGCTAACTGGAATCAGCTGGGATGCCATTTGTAACCTACAGGAAATAATAGAGCACAGCTGAGCACCAACCAAAGCTGGCAAAGAGAGAAGAAGAAAGAATTTGGCATTGGAAAACCAGGAAGGTTATGGGACCATGCTTAGCACTGAAATGGAGCTACAGGTCCAGTGCAAAATTCTTAAAAAACAAGTCTGACTTGCTAATTTATCCTTTCTGAGCATGGGATACTGACAAGAGGAATAATAAAAAAAAAAAAAATGATATTCTGTGACCTGGGGATTATATTAACAAACTTTATGCTTCATTTGGAAGCTCTGAATCTTAAACCAAGATCAGTTCATATAATCTTTTTAGTGTATCAGTTTTACTGCTACACTGAACATAAATAAGGGCTTCGGTTACTCTCAGTGATTGCGAGGAGTAAAAGCACCTTGCAGTTTGAAGAGAAGAATTTTCTTTCTGCTGATGTCTGCACGCTGGACAGCACATGCCATTACCTCTGCTTTTTCAGGTCTTAATAAACAGATAGTTAATTTTAAAACATACGCTTCTAAAATGTCATCATAACCCTTTGCAGTCCTAGTTTGAACTGCTTGTGCCATATGTAATGATATATGTACCACTAGATTCCTTCTGCTACTAATGCTAATGCACATAATAGGAAGATGAGGAAGACTGAGGCTGGGGCAATCTCCCCAGGGTACAGTGTTGCTGGTACGTTGGAGCAGCTACCTAAAATGTAGGCTTGTCTTTCATCATGCTAGGAACTTTCTTGGTATTGACAAAATTGTCTGTGCTTTGAAGTTGCTGCTGAAAGATGGGCTAAACGCAGAAGAAATAAATAGAAATTTTTGACTTCCACAGAGTTATGTTTTATTTATAAATTACATTAAACTTACAGAGTGATTGTCATGGACACCCGCACAGGGACTGGAGAGGAACATTTGTGAGAGAAGAGTTGACAATCTTCTCAAGTTAACCCATGGGATTCTTCAGTGTTTAATCTCCTGTGTCTTTAAATGTCCTTTAAGGTAAACTCTTAATATTTACTAAACTGTTTTGCAAATTGTGTTGTTGCTCCCCTTTTTTTGTAGCTATGGCTTGTCTAAAGTTTTATACGTGATATACCCACCTTTTCTAATAAAATTAAGTTAATTAGAGTAAATGGAAATATACAACTTCCAGCATCAAGAGCTCTCAAAGTATACTTTGTTCCCTGATTAAGACCACACCTTTTTAGTTCCTATCAGTCCTAGCATTTGCATTACTGAGCACCAAATGGTGTTGTTCAAAGCTGTCTTCCTCTATCACAGACCTTGATAAGGAAACTTATGCTTCTAAAGCAGCCTGCTGTAACTTCCTCATCTACATTTTCTGTGTCCTTTCACTGAAGATAAAATAAGCCTTCATGAAGGAAGGTTTAAGGCAGATCACAGAATGGCAACAGGGACCTCTGGGGATCATCTAGTCCAAGCCCCTGCTAAAGCAGGTTTCCCTAAAAGAGCTTGCACAGGAGAATGTCCAGGTCTTACCAACAGATCTGAATGAAACCGAAAGTAGAAAAGTAGTAGTGTCATTAATGAAAATACCAGTGTCAGTTCAAGGTTGGAAAGTGAGACTGGTCCCTCTGCAAACACCCCTAAGTATGACCCTTGATTTTGTACGTGGAAGCCATCATGAATCTGGTAGACATGTATACAGACATTGCGATTAACTGTGATCTGGCTTATCTTCAGAGGCAAGCTTAAAAGCATGTTTCCTACTAAAATGACATAGATTTGCATTTCTAGATCTCCTTGCACAGGGTTGCAGATAATCAGCCTTCATCAGTATGGAGGAAAAAAATGGTATCACCACTAAGGTGATAATAAAAGAAAATAGCACTTTTGTTGGGTGACCGCTGCCGAAAACCTTCTCTCAACTCCTTCCATCTGTAGGAATTGAACTGAATGTAGTACAGTCTAGAAGGGCTCTTTAATTGATTTGCAGCCACTGAAGTTGCTTGAAGAAACAGAACTTATCACCAAAGTAAACATGAATAAATGTGATTCAGTTGCTATCCTAATATTGGCCTCACCATTTCATTCTGAAAGAGAGGGTAACTCATAAATAATTATTTCATTTCAAATACTAAATCTTAAATAATCACTCGTACAACTTCTTACATTAATATCTCAAAAGCCTGTCAAAATAAAAAAAAAAATTAAACATGTTTTGCCAGGCTTTCAAGAAGGACTTTGATATGTGTATCTAGATACTTATTAACTTCTGAGAGATACCATTTTTATAAGGTACCTAATTGAATCAAGTCATCTGCTCCAAGGCCATAATTACCTTTCAGAGTGGAGAATATTCAGAGATCCATCAATATTCAAGGCACAGGAGGAATAGTAAATCTTGTGATACTGGGTATTATTTCCACTTCCACACTAGGCCATACAGACTGAATCCACACGGAAAGCCCTCCTTCAAATGAACCACAGCCCTCTCTTAACACACAGACCATGATGGCTGCACAACTGAGTTCTGAACAATCTGCAGACTGTTTTGGGAACCAGCACTACCTTTTCAGCACAGCAGCTAAGATACCTATTCAGGGTACTTGAGCATGACAGGCACTGTCCTATTTTCAACCTCCACCACCCCAGTTATCTCTATTTATTAATTTCTAAGTTATGAAAATCATAAATCATTAACCTGAAGTTTTGAATATATACTTGTATATAGTCAGCAGTCAAATTCCTTCTCATAATCAGTGATGCACATGCAGTGCAGTAGATTATATCCTCATGCTTTTGCTATTAAAAACTGCATCTTAAATCACCGCACTATATGGTCTCTCTCAGGACTTGGGAGTACTATAGTTTGTGTCCTACGATCCTCATCTAGCGATTGCATAATATTTGTCTTTTCATCTTTTACAGTCTTTAAATCCTTTCCTTTTACTAAGGCTCCTTTTTAAGGCACTGCATATGACAAGTCTCCAACACATGCTGAGTTCTTCTGCTATAAATTAACTGCTGGACAGAGTGGGGAACAAATAAAATATTATTAGTGCATGCTGGGAGGCATCTAAGACAAATTCGTGGTGTTCACTGTTGCTGCCCCACACCAAATTCAAGGCTAGATGAAGTGCTATTTAGTATTTCGTTCTCAAGTTTGGGGTGTGTTCTCTGGCTGCCTAATCTCCTCCACTTGATTTTATGGCAGAATGCAAAACTACATTCCCACCAGCTGTTGCCCAGTCAGTGCCTGTGTGCCTCTCCTTCTCCTGAAGAGTTTATCTTTCATACACCACCCACACAGGGCAGGACAACAGTTGTAGGCACAAAGTTTAAAGTCAGATCTGAATAGCCTCAGGATCTGCAAATCTGGGAATGTATTTTGAATCAGAATGACCCATGTTCAAGACCCAGACTTCTTTCTCTCTTCACTGAGGAGGAAACATGCACTGTAGGGAGAAGCTACAGTATCAAACTGATAAATACACATTAACTGCCAAACACCCTGCAGAAATTTTCATCCTCCCCATGGGGCTAACAGGCTACTGTTGCAGGGGACAGATTTTGATGTTTGTATCATAAGACAATGCTTTTTTCTTGTTGGATTTTGAACAGTTTTCTTTGCATTCTTTGTTAGAAGTGTCAGCATCAATTCAGTGACATTCTCTTCACATTGGATGACAGGAATCTCTCTGCCATGCCTCCCACCGAACAGAAAAAAACCCTACTTGACCTATTTGTATATGTCCTATAATAAAACTTCTTTATACCATGATTAAATGATTCATAATAAGGTAAATACTATGTCATTATTAATTGAAGTTTTCAAGTAAATATCAATAAGAAGCAGAAAGGGTAAAATTACTTCTGAGCAATTTAGTAGAGGATATATATTTTTTTTATATTTCATTATTATTATTATTTTACCAAAGAAGGTTTACAAACTACCAGAGAGACTGAGTCTTCTGTTTAAGTGCAAATGTAACCTTTCCCGTGTTCTTTGCTGCTTGCATGTCAGTTTTTTATACTAGCTAGGCTTTTAAAAAAGCCAAAGAAATATTTCTTGTCATCCAGTATTCATGCTTTACATGCAAATTATTTGTCAAATGAGTATATACTGCATTATTTAATTAAAAAAAATAAAAAATTAGCCACCAGATGTGATTCAGCCACCTGCCTGTATAGTCCTCCAGTCAGTTGGTTATGTTCTTCCCACTGAAGTGGAAATAGTTCTCCCAGGCTGTCAATGTGACAGCTTTAGAGGATGTGCAAGTAGTCGAGTCCCACAGACAGTGATGGGAGACACTTTGGGAAGCCCTCCATGGTCTCTTCTTCCCACCACACTGCACATAGCCACCACACATCATGAGACATTCAGTGAGGCCACCATCATATCTCTCCCCATTCCCATGCTCCCCACATCCTGTGACTTAGAGAGGAGGGAGAAAGGATTTGGCAAGCCTTAGCAAGACAATGGGCCTTGTTCCAAATGCTGAGGTTGCTACCAGGTGTTGGTCATGGAGTTGAATGCCTTATTCTCCCTGGAGATTTACTGGGTGAAGCAACACTCAGGACTCTCCATGTCATCTTCTAAGCAAAGACCCTGAGAGGTGTAAAAGCAGCAAAGATGCCACCTCTGCTCCACTCCACAGTAAAAAGGATCACACTGTGCCTTCCAAGCACAGCCATGGGGAGTCATCCCAAATGGATAATGCCTTGAAATTAAACTGAAATCTCCACATGTAACTACACTGTAATGTCTCTGTGCCTCACTGTGTTCACATCAACATGGTTCCAAGACAAATAAGAAAAAGCTCAAAAGCTGGGCTTCAGGCCAGTAAACACCACTAGTGTTGAACTATGTTGGAGATGAAGCCAGCTTCAGTTGCTTAGAACTTCCAGACAAACAGCGTGGGATGTTGCAATTTCATGACTAACCTCTCTAAAGGTTTTTCACCTAGACTTCCCATCTGTGAGAAATATTTAATAGTTCTTGAGCTATTTCACACACAAAAAAATGTTTCAAAACAATTTGTATACCTTATTGCTGAGTCTGATACAACACCAGGTAATCTACTATGGAAAAAATGTCATTCTTCAGTAATAATCATTTAAATGCATTTACTGTGAAACCTTTTTCATCAGTCTAAAAATGTTGTGACAGAACAGCGTTCTGTTGTCAATTGAAAGCTACTAAATGCAGGAAGAGTTAACTTTACCAAAGAAACCCAAAAAAATGGTGACTTCCAGAACTGTTACAGAAGATTTTTATCCAGGCTTTGCATTACAATGAACTCTCTGTGATAATGTGCAAAAAAATCCCTTTGAAACAGCATGCTGCAAGGCAGTGCCTGTCAGATATTGTAACTGATAAATCACCCTGCTACTACAGATACCTAACATGGTCAGCTAGCTTCAATATCCTCACCGGTACTTCTTTTGTCAAAATGATCTGATAATAGTGAAGATTCACACTTTAAGCTAAGTTGGGTGCTTCCTCTCTCTGCAAATTCAGTGCAGGATGACAGACTCTGCTGGAGAAGGATTTGAAGGACCAAAGCTATGAGCCTCCTCTCTCTGTGGACTCTGCACGGAGCTCAGTTTCAGTGTAATAGTCATGTATATTGGAAATAGTCAGTGAGACCTTTCCTCTGCCTCAAGAAAAACTGAAGTCGTAGACATATTTCTGATTGGCAAGACAAACAGATGATCCCAACTAAGGTTAGCACTTATTCTAAGCTCTTTACGCATATTAGATACTCCTAGCACCATCTTGAAGTTTGTGAAATAGAGGAGCGTATCAGACTATTCTACACGCATGAACACCTACACATACGTAGGTGTTCATTAAAATTACTTTCATATGTCAGCTTTTCAATAAGCAAAGCATCGAGTTTAACACAATTGAATTTTATGTCTTCTTTCTGTTTTCTTTCTAAGTTTAGTCTCTGTCACACAAATGAAGTTTCAGGCAGCTGCTTTGTCTGCACGATAAATGACCAACCTCCTTTAATATTTCTGTTTTTACTGGTCTAAGATTTCTTTGTTGTTAGTTTCTCTTTTGTATTCCAGGATGCAGTTAGTTGTCAGCTGATACTGCAACTCTCTGAAGAGAGCAATCTTTCTTCCCAAGTCTGGCTGAGGCCAAAAATAGCTCTGTCAGTTTCGACAGGCTGAACTTAGCCAAGTGAAATGTTTTAACATTTCATCAACTTAATGAACAGGCTTATTTATAACATGGACAACTTTACTGTCATTGTATGCAGACTGCTGAATAGATTATAGAATGCATTTGTTTGGAGAATGCTGAAAATATTACAAAATATAATTTTTGACCAAAGGGTAGTTGTCTTATACACTGTAAACAGTTTTAAGATTAAATATTCTTAGCCCTTTTGAAATAAAGCAGTGGCTTAATGGTCACATCTATAACTGTGAAAATACATGAAAAAAAAGTAACTTCACAATGATAAATAACTAAATTCCAAATCACAGGAATTTGCAATATGCAAAAGTCACCATTAAAACCCCGTATAACCAGTTTAAATGTTACTATTAATGCAATACTGGAAGTAAATACGTAGACTAAATATCTACAGATACTGCTAGCACTTTATAGTGTGTGGGGGGGTTAAAATACAAAATAAAGTCTAACAGAAAAAAGAGTGTGGGTTTTAACAATTGCTTACCCTTTTTTCTGCTACCTCATCCTCTCCTGTAGACTCTTTGCCATCATGTTCATCTCTCAGGGTTGGCATAAGTCTTTTGTGTGCTGGCTCTCTGTTTAAAGTTGTATATCCTACATGTTCATAAATTGGATTTATTGTCATCTTGGCAATGTATTCAGCTGCCTTCGTTTCAATATAAAGAGTAATCAATCCATCTGTCACGAGGTCATGGATGGACTCAAAACGTTTCTCCCCAACAAAGTGCTTTCCATCGTAGTAGAGTCTGAAGTTTCTGGTTTGATTTCCAAATCTGCCTCAATGAAATGGGAAAGTTGTTTTTTTAAAGAACAGTAAGCAAAATAAATAAAAGTAAGCAAGCCTTTGCAAACAATAAAAAACACTTTATCACTTAAAGCTGTGACTACGTTCTGTGTCTCGTCCAGATGACAATGAAAAACTCTACTACTAGTTATTACAGATAGGAAGGAGAGATCAACAAGTGCAGATAGACAGTGAAAACAGTGGCTCTCCCAAAAGGAGCTGTTTGTTCTCATATTTTCTGCCCCTCCATTATCCCATGGAAAAGAATGAAAATTACTTCACACTCTTTATGGCTTTTTTTATCACTTTACTACTGCATTGCTGTAGTCAGTTTGTTTGGCTGATAGGAAGGGTTCTCATAATAGAGTCCTCTATTACAGTTGATCAATACAGAGTTTTGATGCCGTCTCAGACCTCTGTGCCCTGCTTGCTTGCAGAAAGAGGCCAGTCAGGGTTCAGCTGAGCTTCAGTGCCAACAATTACACTGAGGCAGAACTGCTGCCAGAACTGGAGCAGTGCAGGACAAAATGGCACAAGGGCAAGCATTCTTTATTCCTGGCCGAAAGCCAAGGACTAACTCTTCATGCTTTGTACGAAAGTCCTTCTGTATCATGCTTGTTAAGTTCAGAG
This sequence comes from Merops nubicus, assembly GCF_000691845.1. Classification (NCBI taxonomy): domain Eukaryota; kingdom Metazoa; phylum Chordata; class Aves; order Coraciiformes; family Meropidae; genus Merops; species Merops nubicus. Next base: position 20,808 of record NW_008599327.1, read on the forward strand.
CTTCAAGCAAATTTTGGTAATATACAGGATATCTAATGTGGAAGCTATCTGATGCTATCTATTCTGCAGTCAGGGTGGAATAGGATTTTGATACAGGCTCTTAGCAACCATAAGAAAGCAAATTTTACCTGAATATTATCAGATTTTCAAAAACTGTACTTAAAATCTGCAACCATTTTCTGCCTAAAAGGAATCTAAACGTATGAAAACACACCAGTGTTTGGCAACAACCAGTGCATTTCCTGCAGAGAAGGTGGAGGCAAGAAGCTGTTTTCACAGCTCACTCCAGTGTTATTCTTTGGTCAGACAGCATCAAGGGTGGCTAACTCAGCGTATTGGGCCCCTTTTTTAGGTCAGCTCTGCCAAATAAACATTAAAAACTAAATTTGAAAGTAGTCCTACTTTCATTTTACAATCAGATGTTTTACAGGAAATGTTAAGGAGGAACAAAGTAAACACTGGTGCTTCGCTCAAGTGGCTCCTTTTCAACAGGCCTTGCCAAACAGGGGAAAGCATAATTTTAGACCTTTCCTCAGGTGAAATATTGCACTTTTCTTGCAAATATGGGCAAAAACATATGTTGTGTGATGTATATTTTTTTTCTTGTGTTCTGAATAAAAATGCCCAACCTTCCTATCCTCTTATCAATAATCTGATAGTGACTGTAACTTCAGGAGCTGACATTTTTACATGATGCTCAAACAGGAGGGGGCCCTCAGGAATTCGTGTCCTGCTCAGTAAGAATAGAGGACATGTTTTGTAGGAACTACATGGGCATTTTACTGGAAATTAATTGGTACTTCTGTGCCCATTTTTATGCCACACAAACTAACAAGTTCAATGAATCAAACTGAAAAGCAAGAAATTACAAAATGACAGAAAGAAATGCATTTTTACCCAATGCCAATGTCATCACAACATACAATTCTGAGTGAATACAAGTAATTCAAAGTTACAGCAGAAAAGGCATCAATGTGTTCAGGCTCAATTTTCACAGCATCTTTCTACTCCACGTAGAGCATGGCAAACACGCTTGACCACGAGACGTACTCCTTGTATACCCTCTGCTGTCAGAGAAGTCAACGTCAGCCAAGAGTGTTCAGCACTTTGCAGTGCCAAATCGAGCAACCTTCACTGTCTTCTGTTCAACTCAGTGAGAATAATGCACAACGAGCACATAGAAGCACTGTGACGTTAAAATTTGACAGGAAAATCAAGTAAGTTTGAAGGTGAAAAATAATGGGCCTTAAATGACAACATTCAATAGAATTACTGTTATTAAGAGATGTAGGAGGTGAGCTGCTGCTTTAATCAGTAACATATGCTCTGACAGTACTTACAGCAGAGTTTTAAACCAGCTGAAGGTCACTTACTGCTCTTAGCTTTCTAGAAGAGAAAGTATTACACTAATCTTATCAAGAGAAGATAAGGCACAGAAAAGCTTCTCAGGGCCTATTACTATGTACATGTCTTGATTTTAGTGACATCCTTCATCTGAAGAACAAGATGGCCAAATGCAGAGAACAAACACAAGTTCTTAAAGTATTAATAATCTTCCTATCAGGGTGACTAGGCACATGGTTCTATCCCAGCTATGTTTTACTTAGCAGCCCCTACACTGTACATCTGTTCAGACTTCTGCACATAAAGTGTGTCTCTGAGAGATACAACACAGAATAGGATTTCCAAAAATATATAAACTTTATCTCACTGCTCCTGACCCACCTTTCAGTACACAAGTTTCTCATAGACAGTGTACCACAGTTTTAATTCTTCAAAAGCACCTCACACCTAAACCGGAAACCTCACAAACAGACTGAAACTTCCTCCTGTATGGATCTGGGGAACTGCACATCAAATTTTTGGGGGCATGTATGGCCTTCCAAATGTACATTGAATTTTCTTGGTTTATAATACATTAGGATAATTTAACTATAAGCACTTAAAGAAAAGCACTTAGACAAACAAATTACTCTACATCAGTATCATAACCACTTGGAAAAGGTGTTTACATATCAGCTGCAGGAGGTAAACATTCAGTGATTTGCCTTTAGAATGTACCATCAATAACATGTCTCAGAATCCTGATTTCTTTCAAATTAAATTTCTTTCTGACCATACAACAATACTCTTTTGATCAAATTGCAATATAAAAGCAAACATATGTGTCCAATTGCAAATGATCAATTAAGATTTAATCTTCAGTCCCTTCAATCTTACTTAAAGCTAAGGTTTAGATTTTTCCATTAGCAAGAATATTTCCTTATGTTTACTTTCTATAACTTTACTGCAGCCTGGTTAATTATACATCACCGTGGCAACTAAGTACAGCCAAGATTTGATATTTCAACTTCCTGATGGTCTCTTCCTAAAGGCAAGCACTAGTACCAGCTGGTTTTTGTTCAGAAAATAGAAAGCGGGACACAGATAATGTATGTTCTCTTTTGGTTTAAACAGGGGAACATTAGATGTCTTCCAAGAAAAAGAAATAGACCTCTGACATGTCAAACAGTCTCATTGTGTCCACTGTACATTTGTTTGCAAGCAGCAGGACTACAGATAAAAGACCTTTTTTTATTCCAAGTTGTCTGAAAAGCACTCACTATGTCTAGTCCCTTTGGTTGCCAGTGAGACAGAGTGGATAACGTGGGAAAACTTATTAGATGTGGCTAGCAATAAAGGACTGAGGAGTTGAATTAGGTATCATAGCATGTGAGAGACAGGCTTCAGACTCAGCCACCTACTCTGTATGCAGCATTCACTGATGAAACAAAGGGAAGAAGTGAAGGACCAATAGCCCATCTGCACTTTCTTACCATCTAAGAAGGCTGATTTTACAGTCCACATACAGAATTGTACAGTAACTTCACCCTTTTCACAGACTATTTTATGATAAAAAGAGTATCCAGACAAAGGCATTATTTAAAATGTGTAGCTGCAACCAGACCACAAAGTTAATGTCCCTCGTGGCCACTCTTGTCCTCATTAGTTTCAAGCAATTTCATACACAGAGCTCAGAAATCTTGCATTTTGTACATGTGCCTGAAGGTCACTCAGATTTAATCCTTCCTTGGAGAAAAGGCGTCTTAATGTGCTTTGCAGCCAGAAGGTAGAATTCTCACTTAAAATTAGGTGCCAGAATTTCAGATCTAACTTCTGAAAACTTTCAACAAATACTTAAGACATCCCATAAAAAGCCATAGAAATACAAGCAATCTTGCAATCAGGAACATCTCACAGCCATGCTGTGTTCATGCAGAAGAAAATACATGATTCCACATTTTCTCTTTTGGCCCATTTCCTTGTCAAAGAAATACAGCTCTTGCAAGCAGCTGAAACACCTTCTGCACCAAAGGTCTCAAACTCCTGAAAGCAGCTAATTTTTTATTTTAAATATATTTATTTGCAACAACATATCAGAAGATGGCCAGGAAATTGTGGAGCTTGCCAACTGCCGGGAGTACCTTCCTGACAAACAGCATCATCTCCAAAACCTTAGCGGCAGTTTACAAGAACACGATAGGCATAAACGAAATCAAATGCATTAGAGATTCAAAGTAAAGATGCATTTTATGCAAGTGGAGGCAAAAAATTCTGACTGTCTGATCTGTCTGGGAAAGGTGGCAGAGTACAGCCCTGCATCACTTGCAAGCAGCACTGGCTGGTAGGTTGACTGCTGCTTGATGAACATTAATTATGTATAAAGTTAAACCCCAGACCTGATCAGAGCCATGCACTGGCCAAATCTATGGTAGTTTTGAAGTGTGGCATCCTTCAGAACAGAAAACAAATCCCAGAGCTCTAAGTACAACGTGTCTAACCCCATGCCAGTGTAGACACAACCTTCAACTTACTCTGTCTAGTAGAGATCAAGCAAAAAAAAAAAACCTTCACAGCTGGTGAGGTACCATTGACAACAGCTTCCCAGCAGTGTCTCTCAGTTGTGATTGAGGACTGTTTAGCTGCATCACTGCCCAGACTTTCTTGTCCAAGAGGGAAACAATACTGTGCAAACAGCACGCTGCAGGCAGCAGGCAGTGAGGACCAGAGCGATAGCACTTTCCTGTGGATTATGAGCACCATGCATGCATGCCCTTTTCCACTGAAACCTCCTGTAAGTACCTAGAATTGATTTGATGACTGAATCAGAATCAATACCAATGTTTTGAGCAATGTTTTACTACTTTTTCTACCTAATGAAACCTCTGTGCTTCCTGAGAAAGGACTCACTATGGTTCATGACTAAGACACATTTGAAGTCTGTATGTATGGGGAAAATAGTAAAAGCCTGATATCTTCTCTTTAAGTGAAAGCAGTATTTGGAAACCTATGCCAACATGTCTGGAATAAACAGTATTTGGAAATGTTACTAGGAGAAATGGTAGTACTTTCACAGTTTCGTATTAAGCAAATAGTTATGTTTCTTCACCAAAATTTTGGAAGAAATAATCTCTGAGTTAGTTTTACAGTGTGACTTCATGCTACTAAAAGCTTTCATATTACTTTAAAGCAGAAGTGTGTTTTAATTCTTCTAAGTTAAAGTATCAACCCTGCCCAGTGTCTGCTCAGCAAACTTCAAAATGTGTGTGCAAACTTTCCTCCACCTATGTATAACGTTTTCGTTTAGGTCGTATATGACATTGTTGTTCTGGTAAATTTAGGAGTAGAATAACATCAGATCTGTAATGGAAATTCCACTGCAATCATGGCCCATTGATATCAGCCAATATGGAGAGAGAATTGACATAGTGTAACGCTCCAACATGTTCATTTTTGTTTCACTTACACCAGCTTTTCTGACAAGGGAATAGAATGTTCACAGAATGGGTTGGAAGGGACCTTTAAAAGTCATCTAATCCAACGCCCTACACTAAGCAGGAACATCTTTAACCAGATCAAGTTGTTCAGAGCCCTGCCCAATCTTATCTTGATTGTTCCCAGGGATGGGGCATCTACCACCTCACTGGGCAACCTCGAGTGTTTCACCACCCCCACTGGAAAAAAATTTCTTTCTTATATCTAGGCTAAATCTACCTTCTTTTAGTTTAAATTACTTATGACGTTCATATTTATTTTTTGCTTCTAGAGGTTCTCACACTAAAAGCAACTTGCTTTTAATTATTCTTACTAAGACAATATGCACATTCTCATTCAGTATATCAAGGAAACCTGAGCAGAAGACATCAAGTGAAAACCCAAAGAAACGTCCTTATTGTAAATTGGCTTTGCAAGTGCAAAAAAGGGGTTTTGGAGAGCAGAGAGGAGAAATACTGGGTTTGTTGTTATTTTAAAAATTTCCGTTAGATTAAAAATAACTACAGTAAGATTTCTGTTTTAGAGACAATTTGTCAAATCTGATTTGCCTTAAGCTATTGTTAATCCCAACCTTACAATGCAGGTTTACTTAACTTAAAGCTATTACACAATTTGCTGCTTACTTAAGTTGTTTATTCAATGTCTTCTACCTCTATGTTCTAGGAATCACTCACTACTTTTTCCACCAGCAGTGTGATTCACCAGTGTACTCATCCTGCTCTTTAAAATGGATTTTCCTCACAGCTGCATTCCTTAACAATAAATAAGCAAAATAATGTAAAATTAAATGGTTCCTGCACATAAAATATGCACTGTTAGAATTTTTGGTGCTACTAACTGCATATCAATAGAGACTGATAGCTTTTCTATTATTATATTCTGTTTTTCTAGAATACACTTTCTTCCTTCATGCAAGTGTAGCAGTCACTGCTGTAGTCTGCACTGGGGCAGATTTCAATTTATTACTGAAGCTATTAGAGTTCACTTCCTCATTGCAAGTTATAAAAGAAAAAAAAATTTGCTTGATTCTTTTCCTAGCACCCATCAAATCAGGAGCAACTACACTTAATTCATCTGAGCTACATCAAGTATAAGAGAAGGAGAGGAGGTAAAACTGGGCCAGATAACATTCATTGCTGTTTCGTGTTTGAATAATTCATAAATGCTTTGATGATATCAATTATGAGATTAAACAACAATATAAGGCCATTGTGTATTATTTTGAAAACATATTTATAAAGCATCCATAGTATCTACAGCCAAAGGACTTTTTTATTTTTTTTTAATTGAAGCAGCACAGGAAAAAAGCCATTTCTCCAAAACCAAAAATCTACAAATACACATTTCCAAAGCATACAAAAGAGGCCAACCAAAAGGACTAACTGGAAGCTATTTTTCTAACACAATTCTCTAAAAGCAATAGAGTAAAAAGGCATTCCAGTAGAACCTGCAGGGCCATTTTTAAGAGACCCTATACTTTTGTACTGAACAGGCATGTGAGACACTATGGGAAAGGAAATACCCTCTTGATGAAGAAATGAGGCATGGAAAACTTAAAAGCCTCAAGCCAACTCATGTGTGAAGGCGAGAAGTAGGCCCAGATCTTCTGAGCTCCACCACAGTGCCTCACCAGAAGCCAAATGCCTCTTCTGTGCACCCAATCACAGTAGGTCTTTGTGGTGCAGCAGGAGTTACAGTCAGAGGTGAAGGACATGGGATAAGATGAAAACGAGCTATATGCATTGGGCACAGACAGCTTTTGGACAAGTTACCGAAAAGTTCACAGCACCACCAAAGAAGAAACTATTCCTCTGAGAAGCACTGAACACAAGCAGGAGAAAGACTGCAGCAAACTAAATTGCCAAAGTTAAATTAGACATTCTAGCCAAAAGAAAACAGAGCTGACAACAACAACAGATGGGAAGAGGAGGGAAGGAGAACAGGAACACAGCAAGAAGACGTGAACCATACGGAAAAAAGCATTCTAGCCTGTAGGAGGGTCTAGGTAGCCAGTTAATTACTCATTAAGGTTAGTAGTTATTTATTATTATTCTAAATACTTGCGTGAAGTCACCTCAGTAGTGCTCAGGTGCAGTTATGTAAGGCAGATAACACGCAGGATGCCTAAGCTGTTTACTGGTAGCTGAACCTCCCACATTACTGACAAAGTAACAGACCATATTATTTAGTATGAAATTTTATACAGGAAAAAAACACCTTCTTTTACATGGAAGATCACTTAAGTAGACGTCAAGTTGTTTTACTTTAGAATAGAAAAGCAAACTCAAAAATTTACCAGCACACTTTCCCTTGGGGCTAGCATTAGCTCATGGGAACTACCTAACCAACAAAATGACAGCTTTAATTTCAGCAGAATTGAAGACTTGATACAATAAATATTTGGCTCTTTACAAGATTAAAAAAAAAAAAGCCCAGCATATTAGCTGGCATACCTGTTCTGACAACCTATTAAAATAGCTTTAAGCATGAACTGTTTCTTTCATCTAAAAGAAGCAGCAGATACCCCGAGTGGCCAATTTTGCAAGTCGCCTGAATTCTACACCTATGGAAGCGTGACGGGCTGAGCCTGGGGCAGAAGGAAGAGCCCCTCCCTGAGACCTTCAGCTAGCCACAGAGCAAGGAGACCTCTTTTGCCATTTCATGCAGAATAAAGAAAACGGATCAGTGTGGGTCAGGCTGAAACGTATTTATCCCACAGATAGGTTTGACCATATTTTGGAGCAATTCTATTTAACCTAGCTAAGCTTTAAAATTGGCGTGTGCCTGTGTATCTGTATGCACATACGTATATATCGTCTCCCAGGTCTTTCAGCTAGCAATCAAGGAATATTGTGTGAATATTTTATAAAGGTTTCTAGAAACTGAATTCAGCCCTTGCTACTGCCAATCACTGCATTTCCAAATCAGGTAAAAAAATACACAAAGATATGCAAAGTTTAGTCTTTATAATTTTTCCCTAGCAACTAGCATGATGTCAGAATACTGTTACCACAGTAAAGTGAAGGGATGCAGTCAGCTACTGTTTTTCTAGGTTCCTTCTGACTGCCTATTGATCAGTTGTAGATAAAGGACTGGATCCACACTACAACCAAATTTTAATACATTCATAATTTTAAAAGGTAATTCAGCTATTATCACACAAAGTTGTTACAAATAATTATTCTTTTCCCAATTTGTCTCCCATGTCCCAGCCTGTACAACGCTTTTGAGCAGATTGCAGATGTACACAGTTCTAACCTCTGAATTCAAGAAGCCTTCTGCAGATGTTGAATTTTACATATGGCAGTAATCCCATGGTAAACAACGCACGTTCTAGAAGAGCACTACATGTATGTCCCAAAAGAGCCCACTGAAAATGAAAAGCATTTGGCTACCAAAGCACATGTCCCCTGAAATAAGAAAAGTTCATTTGCAGCATTATGCTCTAATAGCATACCAATTACATCTCTTTTTAAAATATCAGTGGCTAGCTTCTTAATGCCATTTCATAATTTAGGGATAAGGAACATGTGTATCAATCGCTTGCACAGTAAATGTAGTTGGTCGAGTAAACTAAGGTTTACTAATTTTTGACATTTATTTGGCATCAAGAATTCTCTCCTGATGCCACATAATCCTGGCTGTGCCCTAACCCCCAAACATAAAGAAAACATGACTCATAATCATGGCTAACATTATTACCTTTTTTTTTTAATCGTGCTGCAGAACCTTATTTCAATTCATTCTCAGTACCACAACAATAGGATTTGCAGGAAGGGAAACCATGGTAACCATCTAAACGCACTACAGCAGATATCTGCTCAAAAGAACATGCAGTACCGTCACACTTCAGCGCCTACCACTAGTACAGCCTCTACCCATTTCCTCTTTATCCTCAGCCTAATTATTAAACAAGCTCTCAATCACAAAAGGCTACATTGCAAACCATGTCTTATTGTTACTGTCATTTGCTATAGGTCCTGACATTAGGCACTGTACTACTCTTTTGCCAAGTTAAAAGCAGATCTAATACCTCCAGGAGTTAATTAGGAATTTTCAGTTCTTTTCATCTGTCTGAAACATCTAATTAACATTACAATGTATTTTATAATTTTTAGTGTCACAGAGTCTTGCTGCTATTTATGGACAGACATATACACCTACAATAATTTTCTCTTGTTAGTAATTTTTTTTTAAACCTCAGGGTTGCAAAAAATTTTCAGTGGCATTCTCTGAGTAGTTAATTAGCAAACATTGGTGAATTCTGCTGTGCTCTTTTTTTTCTTTTAAATTTTACATAAGCTATGAGAAACCACATCCATGATTAAATACAGATATTAAATATAGTAGGGTGCTGATTTGCTGCTCTCATTTTTGTTTATGCTTTTATCCGGTGTCTGAACTGATACAATTTCACAGGCCTTTTTAGGCTCAAAACATCAGTTTTATTTGAGGGACAGCTCTGAATATTTAGCTAAACTTACACACTTAAAACAATATCTAAATTATAATTTTCTTCTCCCCTAAGAACATATTACTTCTACCTCTGTTACAAATTATGAGGAATTTGTTTTCTGAAAACAAAACCTCTCATTCCAAATTTAGATTTAAAAGATAGTCTGTCTGAAAAAAAAAAAAAAGTCATGCTGCAAATTAATTGCACAATAATGGATGAAAGTAGACAAAAATAGCTCATTAGAAGATGATCAAAAATGTGGGTTCTTATATAAGTAGAGAGGAGACTTTTACAGTAACTCACTGGAAACCTTAATAACAGAAAAGGTTTTTTGGGCAAGGATAAGTTTTTCTACCCTATTAAAGAAGAAGAAATATTCAAAATCTTCACTTTGAAACTCCACAGCACTGCACTAAGAATATTTGACTGCCTTGGTTAAGCCTGCAACAGCTATTATTTGTCCTGTCCTATATTTGGTCATTTAATCGGTGCTAGCTATTGCAGCTCAGGAACAAGATCTTTAGAGCTACTAAAGCTAGTTCTATAAAAGCATCAGAGCTGAATGCTCCACAGTGGTTAAAATTTTACTTAGAAAGGTTTAGCGAATAAAGAAAGAAAATTTCCTGGCCCACTTAATCTTGAACAGAATGTGCAGTCCTGGTCCCCCCATCTCCAAAAGATCATTACAGAGTAAGACACAGAGAAAGAGAAGACAAAGATGGTGAGGGGAACAACTTCACTACAAAACTTCAGTGTAGAGCCTAGGACTTATGGACTTGTAAAGAGTACGGGTGATGTGAGTGGCATGGAAAAGGCAAATGGGAGATCAATTGTTCCCTGTTTCTCATAATACAAAAACTAGGGAGCATCCAATAAAATAGTGAGATGTAATCTTCAAAAAAAGGATTCTGCTTCCCATAAAACCTAGTTAAGGCATAGAGCTCATGCTACAGTTGCAGACAGAAATGTCTACAAGGTTTCAAAAATGTGCTCAGAAAGCCACTAGACAAAAATACAAAAATCTCTCCATCAAAAGCCTGAAAAAATAGCAAAGATAATAATTCTGCCCAGAAGTCCCTGAATGGGAAATTTTCAGAGGCTGGGAAAGCACACCAGAGAACTATTACCACATGCTCATCTTGTTCTTACACTTTTTTTTTTTCCCCCAATATCTGACATTAATAGCTACTGCAGAGTGGATACTAGACTGGACTACGAACTGGTCCTTTGATCTGACCCAGTGGGTTGACAGTCAGAGAATTTGTTAATACAGTAACAGAGATATATCACTGGGGAAAAACTGTTTGCAAACAATTACCCATATCTCTCCCCAGCTCTGCCCATTTTATGATGACAAAGCATTTCTTAGGTAACTCAAAAAGAAGTGGGATGCAGAAAAGCCATGTTGTGAGTAAAACAGCCCATTACAGAACCTTCATGCTCAACTGCATTTGCATTCTGTGCATTTTGGCTGTAGCTGAAAGCTGTAGCTTATTATGATTGTCCAATCTGTTCCAGATTTCACAAAAACATGTTTTTATAATTATGAATTCATCTGCCTACAAAGGAGTTATGATTTCTGGTGGTAACAGTTTACTCTTTATCTTCTAGAAATATAAAGATGACTAACAAGTGGAAATCTTCAGTGCAAAGCAAATACAATCTGAGCACCTCTGGAAGATGCCTGCTGTAAGGATAGTCTAGAAAGGAATGAGCAATGAGGACAAAGACGGAACAAGAGAGAATGTTGTTGTTTTTCCTCTATAATACAGCCTTCTGTGAGATGATCTTGTGTAATTTCCAGAAGAAGATACTCACTTTACAGAGTTGAGCTATGGTTGATTAACCTCTATTACATTTGTGGCGTAGAGGATGATGTGTTCTTCACAAATACAACGGTTGGGAAGTCATAATAAGGATTCCGAGTTCTACCTTTATGTCTCACCTAGCTTGCTTTGTAGCTAAAGGGTTTTTCAAAGCATTTTTTCTAAGTTCCAATTTAATTACGTTAGAAACAGCAGATATTTGATGTTGATTAAATAAACTGTAATACAAAATAAATCCATCAAACAAAAAACAACAGGATACTTTCCTTTTTGGTTTCCAAAGATGCAGAGGACGCAATGCCTTCACTTAATTTAGTAACGCCAAAGCAAAATATTAGACAAATCAAAACTACAGCTGGAACAAAATTCCACACACCTTCAGTGATGGCTGGTATAAACATACCGGTGAGATTTTAGACATTAGCTATAAAAGCTGCTGGAATCAAACAGAGCATTCAAACTGTTCAACGATGATTGGAGGAGTTGGCCTATTTGGCTCCTCAGGACAAAGCACAAGAAACTTGGATTTTTCCATTGCAGAGGTGAAGACTGGAGACATCATACCTTGCTACAGAAAGGGTTGTGATCCTGTTTCACTAAACTGCTTTTCACGTCTGGGTGCACTGTCTTTTTTATTGTTCTCAGGCACACTGACATAAATGCAGGAAGAAGACATCTGCCAAAGCTGGGTGTGCTGAGCTGCCTGTGGTACTGAATCGCCTGCCCCCCAGGAGAAGAATCAGTAACTACAAGCCAGGAAACAATCCTGTCTCAACAGCAGCTTATCCTACCTATCCAATGTTTCCACAAGACTTTCGATGAACTGGGATTTTACGACGCAACCACATTTCATATGCAGTTTCCCATTTGTCCTAATCACAACTGACAGACTGTTAGAGACAAGGAAGTCAGGCAACAAGCATACACTGTGAGATACAGATTGAGTAGATACACAGAAATACAGAAGGAACCAAGTATTTATGTCAAGAGTTTATGGGTAGGTATCCTCAAACATCTAAATATTACTCAGCATTTATTTTCGAAAGTATGTTTGAAAAACAGAAATGAGAAAATACGGATAGTCCATTTTATGTTTTGCCACTATGTTATTTATTGCAGGATTAGAGCACCTCTTCAGCATCGCTGGGTTAACTTTGTAAAATGCTGTGAAACTTGTTCTGTGTCTCTTTTTTTTTTTTTTTTTTTTTAATGTAAAACTAACAGTTGACCAAATTTGTTTTATCCTTTAGAAGGTGTGGGAGGAAAGAAAAAGCAGAGAATAAAAATCAAAACCATACAGAAGTGATTTTAAGATTAACACAACTGTTTTAATGACAGAGTGGCATTTAAGGCTAGTATGAAAAGGTCAAAATGATTCACACAGCTAGAAAAGAAAGGGTGGAATTAGAGATCCTGAAGTCAATCAAGTCTTCCATCAAACTTGGAAAGGTTTTACCCATACATACCGCCCTACTGACAAGCTTCATTTCTGGCCATGGAGATGACATTCTGAAATTCCTGCTAAAAAAGATTATCTTAGCTGAAGACAGAGCTACATTTGCCATCTGGCAGTACAATGACGCAAACCCAAAAGACAGTCTCAAAAAACGCTATAAATTACAGGTAAAATTACATCATGGCAATCAGAGCAAACTTCTCACAGTCAGGATGAACAGAAAGACTACAGAAATTACCTAGTTGTTAAAGAGATGCTATAATGTCAGCAATGGAGTCAGTGATAACATTAGCTAATGGGTATATTCTTCATATATAATTCTAGAGAGAAGAGAAATGGAAACTGAGTAGAACTCTGCCTCCAGCTAATGGAAACACAGACTCCTGCTGTACTCTGTAGCAGAGAGAAAAAGAAATCCTAGTGGTAAAATTCACAGGTGGGGAATACACAGTACTACAGCTCACAGAGAACTTTCATCTGAAGTATGAGAGCAAAGACCCTCATTTGTATACTTTAAAAGTCAACAGCAAGACAACAAAGCATTATTTGCTGTGGGGTGGAAAGCAGCCACCTAGGTCACTGTCCTTAATATACAAGTCATTCAGCTAGCACTTCAACTTCATGAAACGGCTGCAACATGCTGTAGTTTCAGATTTTGAGGTGTTTTGCCAAATAATGAATTTCCTCAAAACGAATCAATGATAACAGCTTTGCTACCTGTTCCAAGCTGGTCACTAGCAGCTATCCATTCTCTTTTCTATTGGGTATAAAAATAGATTGGATTGCATTCAGAGAGGTTTCCCAGTTTTGAAAGAGATACCAGAAGCCTAGAAAGGGCCCATCTTATTTGCCATCCCACAAAGGGACTAGAGAGAACCAACTGCTCTTCAACAACAGCTACCTAGCAAGTAACTCACACTGTTGTGATGACTTTTATTTCTTGACCACTGCTCTCCCAACATCTACATGGCGTGATGCCTGTAATACAGTGGGGGAGGGGTAAAATGAAACACCATCAGCAAACCCACAATTGTTATTATCCTGATGGTGCAAATAATAAGGAAAGTTAGCACTTTGGAAAGGGTTAGGGAAAGTTAAACACACCAAATCTGTAACTAGGGTAAAAAAAGTACCATGATCTTAAAAAAACAAAACCAAAAACCAATTAGAATAATCATAAGGCAGTTTAAGCACTAGAGTCAACACCAGTATACAATCTTTTGAATATTTTATAAATGTGAAAATGAAATATTCATTACAAACCTTAATGCCAAAGTGTAGGTTCCAGGTTGCCTTTGGCTTTCACGAATGAGATAGCTTCCCTCTGCCACACTTAGTAATTGGTCAGCTTCCTCCCTTGAGATCATCCCATGGAATCTAAGGAACAAGGACTTTTTAAAACACATCTATTTTCACTTTTAAATCCCCTTTTGCTCTTCTTTTAAAAACCACCAACCATGGTAATTAAAAAAGAAACAAATATAAAAATTACTGGTTTCCAGGAATCTACACTTTAAATTAATCTCCCTTTCTGCCTGTATTTGAATAACTTTAAATGGTTTAGAAATGCTTCTATGAAACAGTATCTGTGAAAGAAGAATATTGCTTTTCAAATCTGCATCTATCCATTTAATATGTAGAAAGAAAACCATTTTCTCCTGCTGGCTACAGGTTTGTGCCAGTGGCATGCAATCTGATATTTTGCAGCATTCAGGAACATTATGGCAACTTGCTGAAATCTTGGGGATTGCATATAATCTCACTAATTACTGGTGTAATACTAGCAACACTACACATTTTACCAAAATAAATGCAAGTAAGATCTGCTTTGTTTCCCCACACTATATCTAATCATCTTTGTCTGTGCTGCAATTTTAGGCAGACAAAAACCATAGTACCATAATAATCTGATGGTAAGCAAGACACCCTGCTGTAAAACACACAGAAGAAAGAAAGGACCCAGAGCAAACACCTTCAACCTTTTCTGTAACTATTATCAACCAACATGTTGGGATAAACCACTTTCGAAGATGTATGTTACTTACTCTCTTCCATAATATTTGGGTCTGTTCTCTACCTAGAAGAAACAACAGAAATTGCAGTGTTTCATAACAAGTGACTCAACACAGTAAGCATACTGTCCATAATATAGTATTAAACCCAGAAAAGTATATAATATGAAAGCACAGAAAAAAGTCATCTGCTATCCCAGGATTTTCCCCGTGGGTGGAATATACAGACAACAAAGGTAGACCTTCAGGAAACATTGCACTTGAATGGCTTAAAACAGCGAGAAAGAATGAGCCACTTGGATTGTGTCATCCTTGGAACTCTGCTAATACAAACCGATAGCATTAAGTATTGTAGAAACTGCCCGAAAGGGGAAATGAAAGATTCATTGCATGGGCCTAAGTGTACTGTATTGTTAAGTGCACTAATATAGTGAAACATCTATAAAACTCCCAAATTTATAGGTTATCTTCCATCATAGAGCTGTTGGTGCCACTGCTGTGAAAAATTAAACCACTACCATATCCCCTCAGAGTGAGGGCAAGTGGTAGATTCAAGGATCATGCATCTCAGTCTTGACTTCACTAACCTGTGTGATCTGTAGTATTGCCCAAATGGACTCAACAACAGATATGCATGGGTCAGGCTGTGTAACACCAGTCTGCCCATGCCCGAGGCACCATCCACTGTCAATGCACACAACGTGCAAGGGTGGCAGAACACAATTTGCCTGCTAAGTATTTCAGATGAAGCAACTCATCTGCAACTGTCCAAGAAGTTTAAAGACAAGTGAAGAACTGCAGACCTCCCAGAAATCAGCTCAATAATCTAAAATCATCATATTATCTCTCCTCGCTAAATTTACAGGGTAAAACTCTTTGAAGACTAAAATTCAACAACTATACAGCCTGAACTACAAAAGTAGAAAATGATGCAGCTATTATACAGTCAACTGCCACTTCAGTTTCTTTTTTCCATCTCTTCAGGAAAAAAGCCCATTCAAATTGGCTTCTCTCCAGTTACCTCACTGGAGTATGAAAAAATATTTCAGATGCCCAAAACAACAAAAAATACATCCTGCTGTACAGTCTAATAACAACACTTCCATGTTCCCAGCAAACAAAAAGATATTGTGATGGTTCATCGCTTTTAGAAAAATCATTCCATCATTGGAAACATTTTTAATGTTCTAAAAGATTTTTTTTCCTACATAACAGCAATCAAGCTGATCATTGTAATAAGTGTTTTCAAAGGGACTGAAGAGACTGGATCATTTAAAAAAAAAAAAAGTCTTACATATTTTTTGTTGAATGTAGGCTATTTCTTCAACAGGAAGATACCAATATGAATGGAGAAAAAGTAAAAATATTTTATTGTTTTTATTATAGAAACTTGCAAGAATTTCTAACTAGAGCTCTCAAGACACTAGTCTCAGGCAGTCATTAAAAAAAGAATCCTGTTGTGAATAAGATTTTGCTGTCTCTCTATTGAGATTTTATATTTATCTCAGTGAATACAGTGAATTTATATGACAGAACTGGAATATATATATAGGCCAAGGCATTCCACTTCAGAAGCTGACGGGGCATCTTCAGAGTACTTACAAATCTTACAACAAACTGTCAAATTATACCCTGTGTGTGTAAACATTTGAATGTGAACTGGCAGATGACCGCAGCAAAGCGTCAGAGAGAAGCTTCGCTGGACTTCCAGGCAATTGTAGCTGGGTTTGCAGTTCAAATTGCTGGGTGATGAATTAGAGAGGAAAATAATAACTTCTGTTACCATTGAGTCTTTACTGTTCGGTTTTACCAACTCAAAAAAACTTCAGTATAGACGTTGATGCGTAACACTGTTTGCTTGGTAAGACATTGCATGGGGAACCCCAATTTACTGACTTCTATTGCCTGCTTTTTGGCTTTCTTTTTTTCCCCATAACTTTTAAAATTTATTATAATATTAGGGTTTTTGGACGTTGGGATTGAATGCATACATTTAGAGTCTAAGGCAATGTCATCAGAGCTCAGCAGGGGCCTTATGATTCACTCAGAATTAGCTGGGCTACATACAAACTTTTGAAATATTAGGACTTTTTATTTAGGGGAAAAAAAAATCGTATCACTGTTTGTTTAGCCCATGTTTAGCACAGTTTTAGAAATTGCTTCTAACTTAGAAAAAAAAATAAAAAGAGTGAGATATTTGTGTTAATTTGTGTAGCACTGATGTAGAGGCCACAAGAAAGACTCAAATCTCACTATGATGCCTGCAAGAAAAACACAGGTCAGTGAGATATCCACTATTGTTTTGTTTCTAATTTTTTCAAGCTGAGGTGGGAATCAAATGAAACCAAGTTTATGAACAGATAAATGGAGCAGACTTGGCAAGTGCCTGCAGTAGCCACTCCTCCAGAAAAGGGCTAAGTTACCATGAAAGTTAAGAAGTCGTTCTGTGTGAATATCATACAGAAAAAGTCATCTTTGAGACCAGCTCTAACAAGGGTGTGCATTATATATGCCTGGTCTATGCTATGTCTCTTGAATAGTCACAGAGGCCATTTTCACAAGCCTACACAGAGATGCTGTTTAACTGGCTTATTAACTACTAGCACTGAATCAGGATGAAGTTGCATAATAGGATGGAAAAGGCCAGTGATTTTAATTACCTCCATCATTTGTCTATTTGGTATTTTTTAATAGATAGTTATTTAAAATTTATCACGGAGTGCCTTCATATAGCAGTCGAGGATGCCCTAAATATGTCTGCATGTGCACACTTGTGCATATAAACTATTATATACACAACAAATACAAAGTCCAGGGATGTGGTACAATATTAATTGAATTTTACATTACATTACAATTTGGATTAAAGTCTCATGCAGAAGTCAAACATCCTTCAAATATTATGGTATCATCAACTTTACAAATGAGCACCACACAGAGTTAAAAGCCTTGCCTCTGCTGCACCTTCACAATAAAAAAAAATCCCATATGAATGCAATGCACTTTTTACTTCAGTATAACTCCACTGATCTGTGTGTTGCTCTGATATCAAACTGGTGTAACAGAGCAGAAACTAAAATTCTCTTTATCTGAGAAGCATTTCATGTTAAGTAGGTCATTCTGTTGAATACACCTCTCAGTACCGGCACTTGTACAACACATGCCTTTGCACATTAAATAAAAGGTTGGTTTTTTTACAGTGTGATCTCCAATTATTTTTTAACAAGTGCTTTTTCCTCCTAATCACCACTCTTGCTTATGTGAACAAGTGGAATGCCGTAAGGCAAGAGGAACAATTTACGTGCCAATACCTTATGAAATCACATATTGTTCCCTCCCACTGACCTCTTTGATGTTCTCTGGACCAAAATTCTCTTCCTAATATTTATTAACTTGTTTACACAGCTGAATAATTCAACCACTTAAGAAAAGACTCTGCTCCCCACTGACTCACACATGGGTGCTAATAGAAACCCAGCTGAGAAACAGCAGATCACAAAGCTCCCCAACACTAGCGAGGGGGCTGAGATCAGAGAGAAAGGTTACACTTATTACTGCTCGCTGAATATATTTTCACTTCAAATCTGTCTCAGCTGCATAAACTGTTCAACACTTGCAATGAAAACCAGTTATCTGCACTATAACAAATTAATGGAGAAGTAGGAAATGCATGCTGATAATGTATTATTTCAATTTTACCTTTATTATTAGGTAAAAATAACCTACAAAGGGTCTTTTGGTAAATGGATTCTCTAATGAGAAAATGTGTATTTAATATGCACTGCAGCTAAATACCTGCAAGTGACTGATTCTTTCATAGCTCTATTTTAGTTCCATTCTCACTAGTTTCTCAAAAGTGCAGATTTTATTTCTCAGCTTCCACAACCATGTTCATAGTGCAGACAGAGGTTTACTCTGCAGAGTTCAAGACGATACTTTAAAACACAGAATGTCTCTCTTTTTTTTTGTTCACTCCGTCACAGGGAAAGTTTTACGCTTAAAGTCTGTCATATGTTATAATCTTGTTTTGGAATAAATTAATAGAAGTACATTTTAGACACTAATGTGTTGCATTTTTTTCTTCAGTGATGACAAGACTTAGCAGAGTACTTTGGTTGCTTGTGGTACTTTCACCAATCCCCTCCTGACTCTAACAGTCTACCTGTTTAAAGAATTAGACCAGGAGAACCTCTCTATGCAGTGATGCAGTATGCTCACATACCCTCTAAAGAGCTTGGATGATTAGTTTATGCAGGACATCACATACCCACGGCAAATTTTCCTCCCTAAAATAGTCCAGCTTTTGAATATGCCATCTGTATAATAGCTAATAAAATTTTATAATTAACAGTATTAAAATTCAACGATAGAGAGGATGAGAAAATTATAGTGGTTGTTGTGATTTGTATTGGAAGAAGCTTTACACAGATGCTTTTATATTTGACTGGCAAAAGTAGGTCTCTTGTTTGATTTTAAAATAAAAAAAGTAAACCTGGATCTGATTAATAGCTGAAGGGTTTACAGTACTCCAGAGGCAAAAGACATTTTTAATTTTTAGATACTGTATATGCTTTTATATCACTGCTTATTGTAATGGATAAGCTAATATTATTCTAAGAAATATCAAAAAGTATATAGGAAAATGAAAGTTCTAATGCTGCAAAAATTCAAACATTCACAACTGAGGCTCTCAAAGCCTTCTCAGTTGAAGAAACTGAAGAACTGTCACTTGCCACCACGTGAGCCAGGCAACTTTATAAGCATATACTATAAATCTATCACTACATGAGTAAACAATAGCAGGGCTCTGAGATAAGACTCAGCAAATAAAAGACAACAGGGATTGTACAAGCATAATGTCAGTACCTCAATGAACAGCATCAGAAGGCTACCAAAAATCCCTCATATGTTTCACAGTATGCACATATACATATACATACACACTAGCACTTTTTCAAACAGTTAAATACTTCTGAGGAGAGGAAGGAAAAATCAGCTATTCAACAGCACTTAACAATAAACACAATCCATTTGAGGTAGGGAGTAAACTACTACATCCTATCCAGGTGAGCACTCCGTACAATTGCAAACCTCTATTCTAAGACTTCTACAAGACTTCTATTTTCTCTATTAATGTAATGAAAAACCCTATCATAGAGAACACAAAATAGAAGAGAACTTTACTAATAATGTTGCAGTAAGAATAAAAAAAAAGGGAAAACCTCCCATTTTTTCACAACTCAGATCTTCTATTGATCTCTTCTTCAAATCTACATCCCACTTTAAGATGTCTGCACAACCACCTTAAAAACACCCCTGCTTCGACCCTCATTAACAGTAGAAACACTAGGTAAACCAAAACTTTTTGCTATAATGCTTCTTGTAAAATTCATGTATTGCTCTTTCCTATATCTATGTCTTGCTTAAGTGAAATCAGCTATAGCTATACATTTCAGAAAAATAGAAATTTATTAAATTATCAAAGGAAAACAAGAATGCTTCCACTAAATGCAGTATTTTACTTCTGTTAAATCTCTACTCATCTTAAAAACCGATAGACTACTTCACAGAATCACAGCTGGATATTTGAAAAGACAACAGAGAAATGCCTGTTTAATTCTGTAAAGTGATCCTTGTGATCTGGCCTGTAAGCTATTACTGTTCCTGGCAGTGCTGTGTCCCTCTGTATTGCATGAGGGGCAATGGATACAAGCTGGAGCACAGGAAGGTCCACCTCAACATGAGGAAGAACTTCTTTACTGTAAGGGTTCCAGAGCACTGGAACAGGCTCCCCAGGGAGGTTGTGGAGTCTTCTCCCCTGGAGACTTTTAAGACCCATCTGGATGGGTTCCTGTGTGATCTGCCCTAGACTAGATGGTCCTGCTCTGGCAGGGGGGTTGGACTCAATGATCTCCAGAGGTCCCTTCCAGCCCCCAACATTCTGTGATTTCAAACTATGTCAAAGTGACTAACATATTTCAAAGACTAATTTCCTTTCTCTTGGCACATGATAAAAATGCTCAAGTTTTATTGCAGCAATGTAATAACCTCCAGTGGTTATTCAGTAA
Organism: Merops nubicus; assembly: GCF_000691845.1. Classification (NCBI taxonomy): domain Eukaryota; kingdom Metazoa; phylum Chordata; class Aves; order Coraciiformes; family Meropidae; genus Merops; species Merops nubicus. Next base: position 41,441 of record NW_008599327.1, read on the forward strand.
GAGCTGGGTTTTGTAACACTAACAAGTCAAGCCTAACATTCCAGCATTTTTGAAATGGAAATTAATGCTTCTCAGGTTGCTAACTGAAGGGAACACTAGCAATTTGGGATCTGCCTGAACAACTCACCCTATGAGCAGGTGCTTCTGTAACACTGCATAGCAACAGGATTCTGTTACTGTTTGGATCCTTAAAATCTAGGGCTCTGTTAGCTTAGAGTATTAAGCTACTAGTCTCATTAAGAGTAGTATTAACGAGTCTTCAATACTACAGCTCAACTCACAGCACCAGGGGAGGTTTCACTCTTCCCTCTTTTGATTTATTGCATACACCTAGCAGCAATGTGTGCATGAACAGGTGACAGCTCCACTGTACAGCTCTGGCCTTGCTTCTGTGAATTTCTGACCCAAAAAAAGAGGAGAAAAAGTATGTTACCATGTATCAAAGAATCAAAAACTAGTAAATGATTCTCAGGTATACACTATGTACTCAAAATGCTTTTTATTTTGATTTTCTTCTACCAGGGCCCCGGAGGGTACTTAGTCTACTCACAGCACCATGTGTCCCAATGAACCGCTGTTTGGGTTGACACCATGAAGTGTAGACTTGAAATTACTGAACTCTATAAAGTGGAACTTTTATAATACCCACCTCACGAGTGCAGGTTATCCTTCTAGGGTGGGGAGCTTCCTGTTGCAACTGATATACTGGGAGAAGGCAGAAGTTAAATTCTGATTAATACAGAGTCATTGTATAAGTTAGGCATTTTAACATTCAATATTGCTGTTTAAATAAGGAAGACTTCCTGCAAATTTTAATGCAGGGACACATATATGAAGGTCTCAAAAACTATTTGCAAGTGGTCAGAAGAAAAGACTGCTGCTAGCCAAAATGGAATTATTGATTATCTTCACAATTAATTGATCAAATACTACAGAGTAACTAGGTGACACCAGTCAAGTTCAATCAAGCATATCAGAAAAGAAATGATAAATGCAAATTAAATTCTTTTATATGTCAAATCAGGCTGCTGTCAGACTTTCTTCAGTAAGTAAATGGAGTCCCGTCCTACTACGCTGGGCACACAGTCACCTGAAATATGACAAGACTTTCCAAGAGTCATTCAGAACTTTGCAGAATCAAACCTGCTTCTGCCACTGCTCAGTGACAACCTTTCTGAACAAAGAGAAAAATGGAGTGATTCATTATTCATGCTTACAACTGGGAGAAAAACACACAGATCTCGGTAGCAAGTATAAAAATGTATCGCAATCATGACTAATGATGTTTAATATCAAGGAGTCAAGTGTTTTAGTCTTATTTTTTTAGTCCTCTGCTGCAAGGAAAAAAACCTTATTCAAACCATTCTGTATACAAATTCTTTAATATTAAGTGGCTGACTTGGCATATTACAAGCTACTGGTATAATAAATGATAATTCAAAAGGCACAGACAGGCTTTGCCACCAGATTCACAAGCAGACCAAGGGCTCAGCTGTCTCAATTACATGACAGCAATTTCATGTATTGGCAGTTATTAAAAACCGTTCAAAGTCATCCATCTAAAAACAACACTTAAGAGAGGGGGACAAATTAAAATTCTTCAGCCTTTTTTTAGACATTACCTTTGTCTTTTCTTCAATTAACACAAATGTTTAAGAGACCCTGATAATCCTAGACTGTTAAGATGCACACAGTTTTGCCAACTCCTGTAATTTTTACTACAAATTTCACAATATCTGAGTATTTATTTACAGCCTGAGCTGTCTGAAATTTCTTATAAGGCACGTTCTCATAGAAATAAACCCATATTGCACAGAAGATCTTGACTATGTAACTAATAATCACTTTAATAACTCAAAAATTTGAAACCAAAATAAAATAAAGAAGGCTGATTTATAAGTTCTAAGGGCTAACTCTGATTTTGAATGCATCAGCTTGGCAATGGCAGGGAAAGAACTGCTAGGTGACAGAAAAGGTGTTCTTCTAATGCTCATTTAATTCTACTACATATAATTTACCTGACAAAAATACTTGAATCTGCTCTCTTACACTTACTCTCTTTGTAACCATGTTTTCACCAAGCCTTTACGACCAACTCAAAGTCTCTGACTGAGAAAAATCTCTCACTACAGGATGGAAACCTTTGTGAAATAACTATGTTTTCTCAGATGCCAAAACTCCCCAACCTTTAGAGAGCAACATTTGCACCATGTGAAATGTTGCTTGAGCAACTCCCTTTAGCCAATCTGAAGACACCAAGCCTTGGGAACATATACAGAAGAATATGCAAATATAAGTCTGATCTCTCTGAACTGTTAAGTGTGTTAAACCCACAAACATTGTGTTTTCAAGAGAAGACACATTTTCTTTCTGGTGTCCCTCAAGTCTCAAGATGTCTCACATCTTAGCTTTTTCTACCTGCAAAGAACTAGAATCTAGAGGTGATACACTTCGGGATCAACTTTGGGATGCTTTGCTACGGTGCCATTTGTCTCATGTTCTCTTCAATCTACCTGACTCTCCATCGGTGCTTCCAAATAGGTTATCCCTTTAAATTTTGAAATGCAAGTTTGCCGGGTTAGTTCCCTCCCCCTTTTTTTTTTTTTAATTAGGAATGAAAATCATCAAGTTATGAAATTCCCAAGGTAATGGGTGCTCCGATCTCATGGGAATGCACCCCGCTTACTGCCCTGCACCCCTGACTAAGGCAGCCTGCCAGGCCAGCTTCCTTTCAGCTAAGACATGTACACTGAAGAGCTTCAGAGCCCAGGTGGGCAGGAAACCAGGTCCTTCAGGGCATCAAAAAAAACAGCTTGCGGTTTGTCATGCCAGGACAAACAAATGCTCTCATTTCACTACATCAGCAAATTCCAGGGGAAAACAATTTATTTTGAGTTTCTTGAACCAGCTCAAGTCTCAACTCTAGTGACACAAGGTACTAAAGCGTGCAAGTGATATTAACTTTAAGGGATGAATTCAGTCTATGCAAGCCCCAGTCTAGGCAGCTGTATCAATGTAAGTCAGCTCCACAAAGGAGTGGGATCACTTATGTTGGCAAGGTGCAGAGAATCTACCCCTCCAAACAATCTGTGCTTGCTTGTCCATGAGGATAAACAACTGCACCTCTCTCTAAATAGTAATGAGTCCTTTTACTTTTGATATTTCTTAAATTCACATCATAATTAAAAGAAAAATGAGTCTTTTAAAGCATCCAACTGAAACTTTTTCAGGTCTGACTTGGGAAAAACCAAACCAAACAACAGTTGATATACTTACAGTAAGATTTCCAAACAGGTGGTCTGTATTCATCAGTATCTGAAAGAAAAATGCCAAATCTTAATATTGTGTTGGAAACATTTTAACACAGAATAACCCTGCAGAAGTACTTGCAGATTTCTTAAGATAAATATTGCATCTAGATTCTAAAATTTTTTACTATCACAATACAGAACAACCTGTTACAAGTTCTCCCTCTTCACTTAAACTAAAAACATGGAAAGGTATTTTCTTCAGTCAGCTAGATAAAAACTATAGAAATAGTTTCACAAAATGGTAAACTTGCAGACTGGAAGCCAGAATACTGTATGGGGGAAGGGGAATGCTTATTATTTTACTATTTATATATCTGTAAATTCCCTTTTAATGACAGTAGAAAGATTGTTTTAATCTCAATGTAGACTCTGATAGATCAGTTTTCTTCCAATTTATTACTGCCATTAGTTTTTTCCTCTTCTGGATAGCAATTAACAATTCCTAAAATAAAATCAGGGCATATTAAGTACTATGAAATGTTTTGTAAAAAAAGGTTTTTTCCATATTCAGTACAAGCTCTACTTGGAAGCAGTCAGTGTGTATTACAAGTACCAGCCTATTTCTAGTTCCAAATTTTAATTCTCAAATAAAATAATTTTTTTTAAAAGCCAGTGTACTTAAGTTCTGTCGCACTTATGACTTGCTGACAACTGATCTGACATTTTGAGCTCAGGGCTCTGCTGCAAACTTCATCTCCGATCCACTGTTTCACCTCTCTGGCCAGCTTCAGTGCTGATGCTACAAGATACTGAGGCTTTTTGCAAGAGGCTGTGCTCATCTGCCTTGGAGCTTGTGGGAGTTAGTACTCACTACACCTCAGGTCACAAGCTGAGACAACCACAGAGCCAGCCTTGCTGTTTGAAGCCTCCTCTCACTGCAGCATGTAATTTCTGAGCTCCGTTTGCAAGTTCTCAGCTCACTGGAACTACCTGTTGCATCCAACAAACCCCTAATTTCTATTTTTTATTATGCAGTTATGGAAAGTTCAAGCAATCAAGGAACTTACTACTTGAATTTCGGCCTATGTGACATTTCTGTTTGAGAGTCCTTAAGGTCTCCAAAACAGCCTGAAGCAAGGAAAGGATTTTGTTTTGCCTCCCTTTCGGAAGAG